>NC_046166.1:10787882-11087882 GCF_011064425.1 Rattus rattus | reverse complement strand
AAGCTGTAATTTCAGAGAGAAATTAAAGAAGCTGTCGATAAACTGAGGGGCACACTATAGTCATTCATTTATTAATTGCTTCCTGTATTGTCAAGATGTTAATGTGTCCCTTGTTGATCAAGAGTCAAGACAACATTAGTTAGGGTTTTTGTTGCTGTGATGAAACACCATCACCAGAAAGCAAGTTGGGGAGGAAAGGGTTTATTTGGCTTACACTTTCACATCACTATTCATCACTGAAGGGCATCAGGACAGGAACTCAAAGCAAGCAGGAACCTGGAGGCAGGAGTTGATGCAGAGGCCATGGAGGGGTGCTGCTTCCTGGCTTTTTCTCCATGGCTTGCACAGCCTGCTTTCTTATAGAGCTCAGGACCATGAGCCCAAGGATGACACAACCCACACGGGTCAGGGCCTTCTCTCATCAATCACTAATTAAGAGAACACCCTACAGGCTTTCCTACAGCTCAGATTTATGGAGTCATCTTCTTAATTGAGGTTCCCCTTCCTCAGGTGACTTTAGTTTGTTTCAAGTTGACATAAAACTATCCAGCGGGGCTGGGGATTTAGCTCAGTGGTTAGAGCACTTACCTAGGAAGCGCAAGGCCCTGGGTTCAGTCCCCAGCTCCGAAAAAAAAGAACCAAAAAAAAAAAAAAAAAAAAAACTATCCAGCACACACCTTGGTCATGAACCCAGATTTGCTGTGAGAAATGATCTGTAATTGTTAATGCAAAGCAAAGACCCAAATCAGTTAAAACAGTACTGTCAGATTTCCATGTTCTCCCTGTCCTCTGAGATACCCATACTTCCCCATGTGACCCTTCAGTGGTACGTATGCCCTCTCCTCTTGGAACCTACGAGAATAATCTTCACAATGTAGCAGGGGTTTTGTTTGTTTGCCTCGTTATACCTCAACTGTAATAAAACTTTCGCTTCAAGCACAATAAGGAATGGTCCAACAGTACTTATAATGAAAAACAATGGCTCCCACGAATATACTTCACACAGGAAGTCAATTACAAGAGCAGAGAGGATCTGAGCAGAGTTTATGTAAACTGCAACACTAAGGCTGGTAGAAAACAAAAAGGGAACCAATGGCGGATACAGTAAAAAGAGAGGGCCATAAAGAAGATTCCTCAGGATGCTACAGACATCCTGGGTAGGGTTCTGAACATTAGTGACAACGGCATGTTGTGAAAGCCCACTGAGACACACATAAGATGTGTGTACCTCATGTTTCTGTGTGTGTTTATGCTTCTGTTTCCACTGGAAAGACAGCCAGGATTCAGTCACAGCTCTACACGAGAGAAAACATTGTAAAACATGCAAACATAAAAACAAATTATCTAGAACTTCCTGTGATAGGCTTGAAAATCATAGTAAACACAAGGAACTGGTCAGTGGGGAAAATAGCATAAATCCATTAATTAGGACACAGCAAAAGTGATTAAGCAAGCCTAGTTTTCTGCAGGCTGAGGTTGAAATTTAACAACCTTAGTCAGGTTTCATGAAGGATTAAAGGGAGACTGCCAGTATATAATAGGATGAACCAGCAGCTGTCCCAACATGCATCTTTTTAAGTTGTTTGCAAACAGTGTGTAGAGCTTTAAGTATTGAATTTTCCAAGTATTTCTGTGAAGTAGATTAGAAAAATAATGCAAGGAATGGTAGGAAGTAGGGGAAATGGTTGAAAATAGCAAAGCTAGGACTCCCAACCCACAGCTAGGTCAGAGGAGTCTCCCATCCAATTTCGCTCAGCTTGCCTGTGTTCTGTCTGGACATCAAGAAAAGAGCGAGTTGTCCTTTGCCCTTGTAGTGAAGGAAGCACAAGCTTACTCTGAGCAGAGAGCTCAAGTGTCTGTGCAGAGGCAGAAGATACCCTCACTCAGCCCAGATCGTCATGGTGAAGCACATACCAGAACAATAGTGGGAAGCACTTCATAGTCATCAAAAGTGACTTCTTCCATAGGCTGCCATCTTTGGAACTGGTACAGCCATCCCCAAATTCTAAGCAATATAAAGACAATGTCTTGAAAATGGCCAAATGGGAAAATGTGAAAGACTAGAACCTTTTATCAGAGAACTGCATGGCTGAATTGGGCAAGCCTCAAAGCTGCTTTAGCTGCGGGCCTCTTCTACGGTGAGGGGAGGCCTGCCTTGTTGTCCATAACACAGAAGAGGGCATCTGGTTAACTGCAGACAGCACATCCAAGAATGTGAGTAAGAGAAGTAAATTTAATTTGAAGAAGAAAATAAAAGACTACCAGAAAATTAAAGTACCAGCTACTGAGGAGATACACAAACTTAGAAGAACATAGGATACAATGGCCATGCAAGTGTATTCTGTACACAGGATGATGGAGAGCGCGGGATACAATGGCCATGCAAGTGTATTCTGTACACAGGATGATGGAGAGTGCGGGATACAATGGCCATGCAAGTGTATTCTGTACACAGGATGATGGAGAGTGCGGGATACAATGGCCATGCAAGTGTATTCTGTACACAGGACGATGGCAGCAATGTAGTGAGAACCATGGGGCTGAGTCACACCATCACACTTCAAAAGAAAATAAAACTATAAAAACAAGTAGAAGTTTGTGGTAAATGGAATCATCTCTGTAAATTGGATAAAATTATCAACTTGTAACAACTATTTGAATGAAGAAATCTAACTGTTGACCACATAAAATTCTAAGTGTCTGTTATTTACAGGTAGTTTTTAATCCCAAAGCAAACAATTTATGGAGATGAATATCTGACATAAATAACTGTTGGTTCCCTTTTAAAGAAATGTTTTTTAATGAGTTAACAAGAAAAAGTTTCCCTCATAAGAACGAGTAAAAGGTTTTAGAGATAACTTTTAAAATGTGAATATACATGATCAAATATTATATTTTAACTATATCTCATAAAATATAAATTTAGTAACTTTATCTTTGTGTTGCTACTAAATTAGCAAACAACACATTACTGAATTTTTGAGCATAGGATTATCACACAGATTTTTATAGGAACTAATTTTGAAAATTACTAAGTTATTCCATAACTCATTTGAAGATATGTATGAAGGACATCAAAACAATCATTATTCCTGGTTTATTAAATTCACTTAAACATATATGCAAAAAGAAATAAATATACATGTAATTTAACATCACATGTGTTTTATGCGTTTGTTATGACACCATTCTATAATGACTTGGTAATAATATCCTATGGAAAATTAAATAAATATATGACAGTTTACCATAAGTTTACTGCTAAATTTTCACTTTTAAAAAATCATAGTTGTAGCTCCCAGAGATTAAACCACCATCCAAAGAGTACACATGGAGGTACCCATGGCTCCAGCCACACATGTAGCAGAGGATGGCCTTACTGGGCATCAATGAGGGGAGAGGCCCTTGGCCCTGTGAAGGCTCAATGTCCCCGGGTAGGGGAATGCCAGAGTGGAGAGATGGGAGGGAGCGGTGGGTAGGCAGGGGAACATTCTCATAGAGGCAGGGGAAGGGGGAAGGGATAAGGGGACTCCAGAGGGGAAATCAGGAAAGGGGATAACATTTGAAATGTAAGTAAAGAAAATATCAAAAAAGCAAAATACCACTAAAGGGGAAAGGCATGACATAAAATGTATATATAATAAATCACAACTTGGTAAAATATACCTAGGACTTTCTGTAACCCTATATAGGAGAGGAGAAAACCCACAAACAAATTAGACCCAAACTGCAAATGCTCTTTATCTCTTAGGTTAGAGACGCTAGAAGATTCTTACATCCTTCCTTTCACTTATCTATATTTCCAAAGCCTTCTCCTTAAATGATCACCCACTGATGAAATGCTACTTAAAATGGAAGACTTAATTGCATCTTCTCCTTGTCTTTATTGGGATGAAGCTGCGGTGTCTGTTTTGGTTCGCTACTCCTTCAAAAGCAGTTCTGGCACACACAGCGGCTCAGGAGAGTGGATGTTTTACTTAGGAAAACACTGCAAGAATGCTAATCTGCTAGGCGATGCTTCCTCCTCCTCCTCCTCCTCCTCTTCCTCCTCCTCCTCCTCCTCCTCTTCCTCCTCTTCCCTTCTTCCTCTCTTCCTCTTCCTCCTCTTCCTCCTCTTCCTCTTCCTCCTCTTCCTCTTCCTCCTCTTCCTCCTCTTCCTCCTCCTCTTCCTCCTCTTCCTCTTCCTCCTCTTCCTTTCCTCTTCCTCCTCCTCTTCCTCCTCCTCCTCTTCCTCCTCTTCCTCTCTTCTCTTCCTCCTCTTCCTCTTCTTCCTCCTCTTCTTCCTCTTCCTCCTCCTCTTCCTCCTCTTCTTCCTCTTCCTCTTCCTCCTCTTCATCTTCTTCCTCCTCCTCTTCCTCCTCCTCTTCCTCCTCCTCCTCCTCTTCCCCTCCCTTCTCCTCCTCCTCTCCTCTTCCTCCTCCTCCACTTTCTCCTCCTCCTCCTCCTCCTCCTCCTCCTCCTCCTACTCTTCCACCTCTTCTTCCTCTTCCGCCTCTTCCTCCTCCCCCTTGAGTAGGAGCCCCTAGGACAGCAGCTCTAAAGACTGCACACACATTGCTTAGGCTAGACCCTGAGCCCCAACCCAGCACACAGATATCTCCCCTCTACTTTAATCATTTCCAGGCTCCTGCCACCAGCCCCTGGAGAACCACCAGATGAAGGCTGGTCGGCTTTGTCACCAGAGTTAGTCTGGCTCTTAGGAGCCATTTCAAATTGGCCTTACAATCCAGAATGTCTGAACTCTGGGAATAAAGGATAAATCGTAAGGCCGGTGCCATAGATAGGGAGAGAATGCTAATGATGTCTTTTGGAGCCCAGGGAGAACTGGAAACCTATGGTGTGGCAATCGCTGTGCGATCAGCAATTATCACTCTGTAAATTATCAGTAGCCACAAGGTCCTCTCGGGAACATCATCACATCACAGGGTGGGCTGTTTGACTCCTGTCCTCCCCCAGCATTTATAAAGGACTAGAGCTGACAAAGGAGATAAAAGCAGCAGCACGAAACAGTAAAGGAGAAGCAGAACCTCCCATCTCCAGGTAGTTGTTAGAATGAAGGTGGGGTAGGCTGACACTGAGCCAAGGGTAAGTGGTAGAACCTGAAGTTGGGGTGGGGCAGGCCAGCAGGAAGGGATGAATGGAAGTGGAGTAATAGTCTGGCTTAGAGGAGACTGCAGTGGAAGAACTATTCTGCCTCATGTTCAAGAAGGATCTCCCCTCTCCTTACTCCTCTTTCTTCTGTCTGTCTCTGTCTCTCTCTGTCTCTGTCTCTCTCTGTGTCTGTGTCTCTGTGTCTCTGTCTTTCTCTGTCTCCCTCTGTCTCTCTCTCTTTCTCTGTCTCTCTGTCTCTCTCTGTCTCTGTCTCTCTCTGTCTCTGTCTCTCTCTGTCTCTGTCTCTCTGTCTGTCTCTGTCTCTCTGTCTCTCTGTCTCTCTGTCTCTCTGTCTCTCTCTCTCTCTCTCTCTCTCTCTCTCTCTCCTCCCTCTGCCAGCAGAGCCACAGATATTAAAGCTTAGTCTATGATCCGTACTTTTAAAAAAAGATCAAAGAAACAAAGAAAGGCATATATCAAACTGTAGAATGTGAGGGACAGAAAGACATTAGGGTAAAAAGAGGCACAGATCTTCCTGCCCAAATTCCTTGCCTACTACAACCTCAATCCATGTCCTCTACAGCTGCCTGCTAGCTTCAGGTCCCAGGGAAAGGCGGGATAACCAGACTTCCCATTAGAGAAAAGCTCAAATGCCAGTGAGCTAAACATTTCCTCTACCTCTCTGGGACTCATTCAATTTTCTTCTCAAGTTCTCCTATGCTACCCCAGGGTCTCCTTAATCCTAGTGTGTAAGTCTTAAAGCAAACCCCACAGGCTGGGTGGAAACTCCTCCCATGTTCCTCCCACTTCCCCACCCTTCTTTCCAGGAAATTCACTGGCCTCTACTGAGCCAATGAATCAAGTTGCTGCCACCCAGGGAAATGAAGTTCAAAGCCTCTGTAGGCAGTGGGCACATTTCCCAGCATCCTACCACACATGGGACCATGTTTTAACAGCAGAAACCAAGGCCCCACACCAGTGTCATTAGGATGCAGAAGGGCAGACAATCTTAGTGATCAGGTAATGGAAAATGTCCCTTCTGGGCTTTAACTGGTGTCACAATCTAGGAAAGTCATGCTTGGGTCGCAGGGCACAATCTATATCCATGTTTAACATCTCTCATTGATCACGCGGACACCAATACCACCCCTGATATAGATATAAAACTCATATAAAAGTGAAGTTCTCAAAACCCAGTTCAGTCTTTTGAACAGTGGACATCTGATCCTTGGTATATAAGAAGAGCTGGGCACACTGAACTTAGTAAGCCCATCCACCCTTGTTTAGGGCTGCACTGGTCTGCTGCATAGCTCTGGACTCTAGTTTTGGCCCTCTGTGTGACAAATTTCTACAGTCCATAAAGTTATGGGACAGGAAGCTATGTCCTGTCTGTTTTTCACACAAAAACTCGTGACCGCGGGTGTGCGAAGCTGATGGATCAAACAAGCAGGAATGCCGTCAATGCTAAGAGCTGGGCAGAATAATTTCTCTGCCTGGCGCCTCTGGTTCACAGGAGAAGCTTGCTGAGGGTGAAAGTTTCCTCTGAAGAAAGGCCATATAAGGAAAGGGACTACTGAAAGTCAGCAAAGGCACAACTAGGAAGGCCCAATGGCCTTGGCATCAGTAAGACCATCTGCATGATGTACCCTTGTATGCGGTAGCTGTTCAACGGTTCCTATTATGTTCCCTGTTCTATTCCAAGCAGTTCCCAAACATTCCCATCTAGGGAATTTTTACTGGAGCTGGCCTCCAACATATCTGTGGTGCTCATGTTATAACCTAAGGATATTTGTTCAGACTAGCTAATGGGACTGTCCTTGGAATGTTTTCTGTTTGGACAAAGAGGATCAAAGCAAGAAGAAACCTGTGGACTTTTAACAGTTTCGAGACCTGAAAAAGCATACCGCCAATACAATGGTGGTCCTCCGAACACATCAACTAACTCCATTGCCACGAGAAGATTCGTCCCTGAAAATACTGCCCCCAGTGGCAGATACGGGCCAAACAGCTCCAAGTAACAGATTAACATTTGTGTAGGCTCACTGTGAACCATCTTGTAGACTTTTGATTTTTGCCATTCGGTACTCCCTCAACAAGAATGCTCTTCCTGGTCAAGATCATTTAATCAGTATTTGCTCAGCACTCTACAGAGAAAGGCGACCACCCACTCCTTCCTATACAGGGGCTGAGTAACCACGGCCTCCTAATGGTGCTTAATCTAAAGCATGAGGGGTGACTCACCCTCCCAGAGATTTCTCTCCATGGTATTTATTTAGTTTAAGAAAAATGTCTATATGTTCCCTAATTGAGATGATTCCTTTAGGTTTCAATCTTCAGAAAACTATTGGGTTTTCGTTAGCTTTCATTTGCTGTAGTTGCCTTTTGATTTAAATATGTGGTAGGCATCATCTTGTCAGGGAAACCTAAACCCCACCCAACGAGTAGCACCCAGCCATCTTTCCAGTTGGTTCTCCTGGTGGCTATGGTAAGCGGTCACAGAAAAACACCATCTATGAGTTTCCATGGAGGACTAGCCTTTGCACTGTTACTGTATTGCTCTGAACTGTCCTTAAATCTTATACCCAGTCTCAGTTACTTTGACCCTTATGTGAATATTCTTTCTCATATTCCTAAGGTACGCTGACTTCCTACTATTTTCTAGCAGGGTATTGAAGCCCTAATTTACCTGCAAAAAGTGTCCTATGCCCAGCACCCACTTCTAATCTGCTCTTCTTGCCTCATTCTGAGCCCCATCCCATCTCTCTTGTATCTGTCCAGGCCATAATAGCAGACATTTGCTATAATAAATCCTATTCCTTGCCTCCCACATAGCTTCTTGCTCCCAATGATAAGCTGCTAGGCAGACAGATAACAAGTGAAATATGCAGTTAGTAAGGGCAAATTTTTAAATGACAAAAGAATACATTTAAAAATAAAGCCCACTTGAAAATCAGCTTCCGTTCCAACTCAATTACATCTAGACCTCCTGCTCTGAAGCTCCTTATAACTGTGAGATTCCAACTCTGACAGGCCTGGGGATTTTTGAGGATGTTGCCGTAGCAACATGGAAGGCCCAGACACCTGAAAATGGAGAGTGAATGACACAGTACTTCCCCTCATTCCGGGACCAGGAGGGCCCAGCAGAGCACAAGCATGGCGGTCTACAGGGCTTGAGTGTAAGCCATCTAGGAGGAAGCAGAAGACCACTGCCAACATTCCACACCCTCTGGGAACCTGGGAGTTGGAGCTGAGCTAAAGAGTAGGGTGAGAGATACGGAAAGACCCACCAGACAAGGCTTTACAGTTACAAACTCAGAAAAGCACTCAAGGATGAGGACATAAAGCTATGTATAGTGCTGATATGAATGGTGATTTCAATAGACAGCCATATTCTGCAGTCATAGCAGAGTGTCCGCATGAGGTTCCCTTTTCTTCTGTTCTCTTAAGAGATGAAAATCTCAATAGCAACAACAACAACAAAACAATTTTTCTTATAGACTTGGTCCAGACCAGTAGCAACCAATTCATCTCAAACCCTTAACCAAGGGTCACAGTTTTGAGCAGTCCATTACAGGTATCCTAAGCCAGCCTCAACCCCTTTGACATTGCCAATCACACTTTAATGCAACTGAATGGGACAGCATAGTCCCTGAATGGCACCACAAGCAAACCATTAGGTTCTATGACATCATCAAGCTAGATGTATTGGCCATCCCTAGACTTGATATGATCAACTCATTACTCCATCTTCTAATACAGCATGGCTGAAAGACCCAACTGTCCTCATTATACTGGTACTCCAGGACATATGGCCTTTCCCCCAGAGAGTCAGTCTTCCATATGTGCTGTCACTACCCCTGTCCTGTTCTGCAGATCTCCTCCTTCCACCCCTTCACACACTCATACCCCTTTCCCAGATCCTCTAGAAGTGAAATCAAAGTCACTCACCCATTACCACATAAAATTTGCCTACCTCTGCACTGCCCTCAACTTGGCTACAGGCCTCTCTGATGAGAATTTATTAAGCCTCATTGTTACAAGGATATCCTTTCTCTCTGAAGCATTATCACTGGTGGAGAGATATGCCCCCCAACTGTATGGCAAAGGTTATGTGTCATTACATGAACCTATGCCTGTGGGTAGACCAATCAATGAATGCTTTCAGCTTTTCCCAGAGCACTGAGTCCTTGCCCGTGAGCACTACAATCTCTGGCCTCAACGAGCACATGGTTGTCCTGCCCAAAGCATTTCTGGAAAAGCTCACAAGGCAGCTGGGTAGACCAGGCATAAGGCAGCAGCCTCTGCCCTTTATACCCAATACAAACTCAACATAGGCTCATGGAGCTTATATCTGAGGACTGTCTTTTAAGTCACTATTCCCAGCCCTCAACTGTTATAATGATACCTCAGCCCTCCATCAGAAGAAAACCACAGTTCCACCGGAAATACCCTCAGGCCTAGCACCTGCATCAGTTGGAAAGCCAAGCTATACCTTGTTATCCTGCCCTCCCATCTCTCATGTCCCTTTCCCTGGATTCCAATGACCGCCCCCACTTCCCACCATCCTTTCAGTTCATTTTTCCTGCCCACAGATTTGTTTCACCCCCAACCTAAGTCTGTCAGATACCCTGGCTATAACTTCTATCACCAGCCTCAACCACAATTTGCATTGTCTCAGAAGCCAGACTGACTTCTCAACTCTGGGAAAACCTTGTATCCCCATAAGCTTCCAGGAAGCCCCTACTCATCCAAGGAAGAAAAAAATGATTCTCAGGGACCCATGCTAGACTCAGGTTTGTGGTATTAATACTCCTTACTTGAAAATTCTCTATGCCTTCTCTCCAGCATCCCCCAGAATCACCGGGATCAATGGCAGCATCAAGAAGAAAAGCAGGAAGGGGACTTCCTCTGTGAGTTAGCCCTTGCTGGGAACCCACGGCACTGCATCTGCCACCATCTTTAGTGGTGTTGAAGCAAGAAGATGTGGAGACGAGGACCAGAGAGCTTACCTTGCGCATGTCTTTGCCAAAAGTCTCACTATAGGTTGTGCCAAGGATTTCAAACTGGACATAGGGATTTGAGCTGTCTTCCCGAAACTCCATAACTCCTGTGAGACCGGTGATGTGTCCCTGCAGGACAGGAGGAAAAGACACATGGAGGTGGGAAAAGTTTTCTGTGGTACAGAATAGAATCACTCAGAAGGGAACAGACATGATTGCCTTTTGCAATGACAAAGCCATTAGCAGTCCCAAGACATCAGAGCAAGACAAATGCTTCACATGCGGTCTTAATCTTACAGAAGAAATCCATTGGTTTTCCCTACCATCAGTGCTGTCAGTGTGTTTACAGATGTTGCTATGTGCTAGTACTATGCTAGCCATGAAATCAAAATGCCATTATATTGGTCTCTACACTCTTGAAGTTCTATCTTTGCCTTTGCAACCTGCTCCGAAGGCTTCACATATCCTAACACAAGGGGGAAGTTCAAAGTCCAACACATGCCTTAAGTTTAGGCATCAAAAATGAGCACTGAATTGGGCTGGACTTTGCTATATCTGCTGCCTTGAGCAGACCACTACCCATCTTCCATCTTCATCCTGAAGTTAATCAGACCCATGGTACAAAGCTCATCAGCTGAAGAAAAAATATTTTCAGAGCATAATACCTTGTACAGAATGGCTGTGGTAAACAAGCCAGTCCCATGTCTCTATACAGTTCAGTAGGGTCCATAGGAGCAGTAGGCAGTGTGGGATTGGGCAAGTTGTGAGCATGGTCCCCTCCCTTCTCTCTTTCAGCTTGGGGTGTTACTTTTACCAAGACTTCTTGCCTGTGGCCTCAAGGAGTAGAGGTGAACCGTAAACTATACTGGGCCAGAGAGGCCTTGCTCTGCTCTGAGCTGCTATGAATTTAAACCAACACTGGAACATGTTCACTACAACTGAAACCATGTATAATTTATTGTGGCTAAGGTTCCTGGCATTATAGATTTCCCAAAATCCTCTTCTGAAGTTTCTAAAAGCCCAATCACATGAACAAGTCTTTCATAGGTTATTCAATTCATTCTGATTACATCTCTGAAATACCACTCTTTATCAAATGAAACATGTCACATGGATATAATGTATATAATACCACATGGGTACACATGGGTGCATATTCACACATACATGCACATGATAGGATCGTGGATAAGCAACACATGCCATACAACCCAAGATGACATTTTTTTTGAAAGTATACAGTTTGCATGAAGGAACACTGGACAGACAGAAGACAGGCAGCTATGACTCTATGACTTTACTGTGACTTTAGGCAAGTCATTTAACCTTCTGAAGCCAGATCTCTTATGGAGACATGTGAAGTTCATGACTCTGGACAACAATTCACTCAGCTTTTAAATATAGGTATAAGAGAGTGACAAAGAGAAAATCCTTCAGAGAGGACTCAGACAGTCTCTCTCTCTCTCTCTCTCTCTCTCTCTCTCTCTCTCTCACACACACACACACACACACACACACACACACACACACAGTAAAATAGCTTTGTACCAAGTGGATGGAAGTGCAATGAGGTACTTGTCTCCAGCCTTGGACAACCTTAGAGAGCAGCGCTCCCTCACAAATACCTTTTTAATGGTGTCTAGCATGGATCTCCCTCCGTTCCATGGCTTGGTAGATTTCCGTATGCAGTTAAGGCTTGCCATACTATGCCACTTCCGGTCTTCCAGCTTCCTGTGGAAGGCGTTGGCCAGCATCAGAACACTGTCGTACAGGTAGAGATTGGAGATCTACAAAGACAGAAAAGCATAAATCTTTCTCCACTGGTGTATTACCAAAGAATGAGGTAGAGTGCAGTAAAAGGCTGGGTGATGTGAACAGCAACAATATCTTCCCTGGTCCTGTGAGCTTTGTGAGCAAGGAGTCTCTGGCTCCCTGGTATTTTCTTTATGCTTGGTTTTAGCTGCTCACCCAAGAGGTCTAGGAGTTAGGCTAGGAGAACACTGAACCTGTCTCAGGAATAGGAGTAGGGGTACATCCACATAGGAACAAGGAGAACCAGTGTGACCAGCATCATGATCAAGGCTTGCAAGCAAGTATACCACCTGTTCAGGTAATGTAAGAATGAGTAGGGTAAAGGGAGGCCCAATATGTGCAAAATCATGAAGTTATAAAGGATCAAGGTCTCCATCAGGGCCTTAAACACAACCAAAGTTTTCTGTAAAGGACCACATAGTAAAAAGTTTAGGTGTTAGAGGTCTTAGAGTCTCTTTTGATTACTATTCAATACCACAATTAAAACCTGAAAGTAGCAAGAAGTATTTCACAAACGAATGGATGTAGCTATGTACCAATAAAATACCACTTATCAAAATAGACAGTGTGCTAGCTTTAGCCAAGGGCCATGGTTAGCGGACTTCTTGGTTCAATATGATGGTGGCCACAATAAGATTGGAACGGACTAAGAAGGGGTCATGATGCAACCATGCAGGGACATGCTAAGGGGGAGCATCAGGGAAGACTTGGAGAGATGGATGCCACTGGTGGAGCTATGCAGAAGAAAGCTGGTGACTATGCCTGGACATAGGGGAGACAACCCTAGTCACTGATGGACCCAGAGTGAATAGTGGCCTGGGTGATGATGGTACAGCAATGAAGCAGTGGCAGAGATTCCTATGCCCAATGGGCAGTGCCATCTTGGATGCATCTGGGATCTGTAAATTGAGTTGGCCAACTTCAGTGAAGCTAGCCCATGGAGGAAGCATGGCTCCATCTCAGGGCTTGTGAGAGTAATGAGACTGGGGAGCTGAGGAAGCCCTAGGTGAATGTGAAAAAAAAAACAATAAATAAATAAACAAACAAATAAACAAACAAACAAACAAACCAGATCCAGTGCTGAAGAAATCAGTATTGTCAGAAAGGCATAGCCATGTCAAGGACCAATGTGTCTGACCTGTGGGAATTAGCAAAGCCTCCCCATGCTGGCCAGGCTTAGTGTTAACCAAGCCTTCCTCTAGCCCAACTACAAATGTTAACTGTGTGTGCAAACACAAGTATTTGCAAACTATTAACCTGTGCGTTCAAAACCTAGCAACTGCAGATTCCTCTTCCTAGTGTTTACAGCCTGCGAGTACCCTGCTTATAGAGAACACCGCTTCTCAGACTAGTCAGCCTCCGCATGTGTACTACAAGTAATAAATGCATCAGGATTCTAAGTTGTTATGGTAGTTGGTGTCGCTCCATCACAGCCCACCTGACCCCAGCTTTTCTGTCCATGTGTCTGTCCTTTCTTCATCCCCTCACTACTTCAGTCAGGTTTCCAGACCCAAGTCATGTGGGACATGGCGAATGAGAGACTGGAAAACTACTGTAAAGATCTACACTAATGTGAGGGAGCCGACCCTCCTCGGCCATGCAATCCAAGGATGGGAGCGGTTTGGCCCACCCTCTTGCTTGAGGTGAGTAAGAGGGCCCTCATCATGGAGGACGGAAACCCTGTTCTCAAGGCCTTCCCCTCAGGACACCCCATCACCCAAGAGGACAACAAAGCACACCCGAGAATAAGTGAAGAGTGAGGGATAGACATATCTACTCTTGGACAGCTTTGGGGTCCCTGGTTGACAGCTTGCAAACTGGGTCAAAGGGTCAAATTCTTTGTATACTTTAGCAGCAAGCAGCCTGCTAAAGTTATCAGAAAAACATGTTATCTGGAAATAAATGGAGAAAATAGGAGACAATGATGACCTCATAGGGCTCCCTAGAAGATCAAATAGGCTCCTGGTACTCTAGGAAGAGCCAGCTACATCTACCTCATCAGCCACCCTTCCCGGACTGCTTCTGTTAGAAGCATTATTCATTGCCTGCACTTTCTCTCTTATTAATCCTAATATGGATGTCATAGAGGCTGGGTCCTAGATAAAAACCTGAGCAGGAACTATCCCTCAGAACTGAAGCTGAAGTCAGAGGTGTCTAGATCACCAAGAACATTTGCTATATTAGGCCTGTCCTTAACCTAAACTAGTTCTCCCTCTGTCCTATAACACACCCAGGAAGAGATCATCATTTCCTTTATGCTGGCCAGTGATGAAGAACTCTGTTCTGTCTGCCACTGAGCTGCATCCTTCCTGTGATCATCATAGACATCATGCTATAGGAGTAAGGACGGATATTACAGAAACGACTGGAACATGCCCACATGACTAACGACTGCAGACCAAACAAGTGTCCCAGGCCACAGGGAAACTCCATGCCAAGGTCATGGTTACTCTTCAGGTGCCTGAAGTACACAAATGCTGACATAACATCAGAGGAAATAACATTCCTACCATGGGGAACTTGTTCCTGTCGCAGTTCAAGCTTAGAGGACCATGTTTTCAAGGAACAAGACTAACTCACTTCCTAATCCTACCAGTAAAACAGCCCTCCAGAGCACCCACCTCTGTAGAATTGTCTTGATGTTTCTTTCCCCCTCTGGAATACAAACTAGTAATGGAGATGTTCTTACAAGGGAATATAAACCACTTAAGAACTGGCGTGTAGTTTGAGCGTTTTTTCTTTTCTTCTTTCTAAAAGGGTAACTAGAAGATGAGAGTCGTTGATGGTGTGAAGATTTCTTAAGACATTCACGGAGTTCTAAGCTGCCCACTCATAGCTGGTGCTGTTTTAGTCAGTTAAGACCCTTTGACCCACACCCACACCTGCGGATTCACTCCTCTAGCAGATCAGTCTGCTGTGCTCCTTCAGCTCTGGCCCAGACTGACACTCAGAAGACTTTTTCCTTTTTCCCCAGCACTTCTAATCACAATGAATTAAGGCACTCAGCAACCACGTGAATGCCGAGAGGCCTGCAATGAAGAGGAAAAGGCAGAACGTGAATCAGAAAGGCCAAAGAAAGCCCTTAGTCCTCCCACAACTATGACGGCCTAGGAGAGTAAATGCATTCTAGTTCAAAAGAGCTGGCTTGAGAAATGATCTTTTCCAGGCATTGAAAGGCCTTTGAACCACCCCCCTCTCACCTGGATGCACCTTCCACCCTAACATTCTACATGGTGTCAGTTCATAGACATGTTTACCTCACTAAACTCTGAGCTCCTGGAGTGTTTATCTCTGGAACCTGTCCCAAGTAAAGATGCAAGTCTAGTGATTGATCAGTGTTTGAGGAATGCCCTGTGGAGACAGACGGATAGAGATAGATAAGTAGATAAATGAGTAGGTGGATGGGTGGGTAGATGGATGTGTTGGTGATAAGTGCTAGGTGAGTGGATGATGAATAATAAGTGGATGAGTTATGGATAGAGTGATGAACAGTTGAAATGGATGAGTGGGATGGATGGATGGATGGATGGGTGGGATAGATGGATGGATGGATGGATGGATGGATGGATGGATGGATGGATATGGAATGCAAGGATTGGGATGGGTGGATAGGTTGGTTGGCAAATGAATTGATGGGTCTTTTCTATTAAGAATGCACACATTAATCCTTCATCTAAATATAAAGCATCAGGAAAAAACATTAGCTGCTTCCAACTTTGGTAGGTAAGATCTTTCATTTGTTTCTCATTTAGCACCTACTGAAAATGACTTCTTGATCTCCCTCCTCACTGCTGTTTCTACCTACTTATGTTTCCATCCTCTCTTAACTGAGTTCTTGCACCGGGGTTGATGTCTCAGGACTTGCCCATCCCAGGACAGAAACTAACATTTCAACACAAGTCTGTATATCCATAGGTGGTCTGCTTTATCAGAATTCGATGGTGGTTCCATGTGGGGGATACGGAGAGCATAGAAGAACCTGCTTTTACTGTCTGACATGTTAGGAGGTGTGTTTTCTACAAAAAAAAAAAAAGGGAATAGTTTGTAATAGAAAGGTAATCTATGATCAGGGTGCTCCTTCAGATCCTAATGAATAAAGAGAAGGCCTTTCTCGAGGCAGGTGGATAGAGGTGTGTGTCTGTATTAGATAGGGCAAGCAGAGGCTGGGAGGAAAGAAGCTTCGAGCTACATGGACACTCACTCATAGGAAATAAATAGCACAGGCCAGAGCTAGAGTCCACAAAACAGAGAAGAGGGCTGTGGCTTGAAGGAGTCTACATTTCTCTCCCTCCTACTGAAGCAAGGCACTACACAAATTACATCAGTCAAGGGGAAACACGCAGAACACACACGGTTCTAGACAGATCCTGATATTCATGCTTGAATAGCTTCACAGCTCTGGCTGATCTAGGGAGACTGTAACACAACGTGACTCGAACCAATAAAGTATACCATATGGGGGGAACTTTGAGAATTAGAGGTTATAGCATCACAGCCAAGGGCACAACAGAGACAAACTAAAAAATCCTAAAACCAAGTCAGAGATGCCATCGGGAGTGCAGTTAGAAATGTGGAAAAGACAGAATAAGGCAGAGACCCCAGGTCCTTTGGGGAACCTGGTGCTCTTCTCTAAATGAACGGGAAGCTTCACAGAATTAGCTCTTGACACATACTCACTTGTTGAGTGACGTCAAGCACATTTGTTGAATGCTCATAGATCTCTGTTTATGCTAATGATGTACCGGGTGATCTGGAACCCTGGAGAGGGGCAATGTGACATCCCTGGCTACCCCCCTGAAATGCAGATGCTAACAGCCCTGTATGTAAAGGCTTCTTCTGGTCTCTTTATGTGTATCTGCATTCCACAGAGAAGAATGGAAGGGGTAAGTGAAGTAATTATGCAGGCTCCTAAATTCAAATTAAATTAGCTGAAGTCATGCCCAGGGTATCTTCAGGAGCTGAGACTCAGCAGGGATCTGTTACACAGATTATGGGGATAAGGACCATGGAAAATGAACTGGCCAACACCATCTTCCATTCAAGGCTCCATAACCATGTACCCTTTCAAAGGTGCACGGGAGTTATAGCTGACTTTTGTAGCTTACAGGACAGGAGGCTAAGCAAAGATCAGTTCTGATTAGTATCTACTTGTCTCTGCTCACTTGGACCTGATGACATGCCCCTGGCCTCCTGGAAGCATAGTCTTATCCGTCTTGGTGTCAAGGCTTAAGCCAGGCTTTTCAGGTTGAGCGCACTGATATTTCACTAATGGTCTATAAGGGGAAGCCCAGAGTATATGACTGGAGGTAGAGGAGTCTATGGAGAGCTCTAGAGTTTTCTGAGCCAGGTTCCAGAGAGGGAAGCATCCTAACACATTCCTACCTCACTGAGACGTCAAAAATGAAAGCCTTTGGCACACAGACCCTTCGAGAAGAATACCACAGGCATAGGGAACCTGGGAAAGCATGAGTCAGCAGCAAATCGATACCTGTAGAAGACTCATGTTCTACACCCTGCCACACAGACCTAATTTTGAAGAAGCCTCTCAAGTGTCCTGTCTAAAATGGTCACATACAGTTTCCGCTGCTATAGTATGATTCCAGTGCCTCATTTCCTCCTTAGAAGACGGCAAATGTCAGCCACCTTGACTCAGCCCAGGCCTTCTCATTCCACCCTGCATAGCTGATCCTTTATACGTGTCCTATCACATGGCCTCTCCAAGAGTTGTATCCTGGTGGATTCCTCCTCCAATTTTACCCCACCTATCAGCCATTTCTCTCCCAGTCCCAGTGTCTTTGAGTATGACATTCTCCCTAATAAAAGTACAAACAAAATTCCCCATTTTAAGGTTTTTGTGAGAAGGAAATGTGAGAACATTTGAGAAATGTCCAACTTAAGCATACACACAGCTGCTTAAAAACATTTCTCTAAACTAAGGGCAGTCCAATAGATCATTCTAAACCTATTCTTGGGAATTAAAGGGATGTGAAGTCATTTGCATAGAGGATGTCTCTTCTTAGAGGTGAGCAACAATGTACAGAGGATGCATTGGGGAAGGGACAGGAGTTCCAGGTGGCCACCCTCCAGCCCCATTGCCTGCCACAACCCAAGGCCATGTCTTCATAAGGTAAGGCAAAATTTTCTGATTTCGTTTATCTGTGCAGAAACTGTGTTCTGAGATAGGAACCCAAAATGTAGGAAGCACTTCTAGGCAGCAGATAAAAGAACTCAGCCATGATCCTATGGGGGGCAGAGCTCTTGAAAAACCCAAGAGGACCTGATTAACCACTGGAGAACCAGAGACCAATTACATGAAGTTAACTAAAGTCCAAGAATGGAAAAATCGATGCTATTTTTCCTTAAGCATTAGCATGGAATTCCCAATACATTAGTACCCAGGTTTAATTTGGGAACATACCTGTGTCAGCAGGAACAAAGGCCACTAGAAAGACTGTTAAATTGATCTTCATATGAAAATAAGAATTTGCTTAAAGAGTAAGACCCAGAGGGGAAGACAGGAGAGATAAGGAGTCCTACTTGATGGAAAGAGACCAGAACACTGGCACAGAAGGAACACCATTTAGAAATAATGAACATGCCTGAGAGGGTGACAGGAAACAATGGGAAAGTTACCCCACTTGTCCATGGTGACACTATCGTGAACTCCAAGGCCATCAGAGTACACTGATATGGCAGAACATCAAAGACTCTTTACACTCCCAGAGACTGGAAATCACAAATAAAGGTACTGTGAAAGTCAATGCTACATGAGGGTCTGTGTCCTGGTTCATAGTATGCCTTCTTCCCATGTCCTGATTCAGAAGTGGAAAACTCTGATCTTATAGATGGTTCTGGTTCCATTTGTGAGACAAGCACAATTGTTTCCAATGTTCCTACATTCAAATACAGTCACCTTGGGAACTAGGTTTGAACATAGAAATGTTACGGGAATACATCATTCAAACCACAACAATCAGCTTGTATGGATATAGGTATATTGCACAAATAAAACCAGGGAAAAATATATTTCCCACCTAGGCACTAACAAGGCAGGGCTTACGCAGCCTGTTCACTGACTACAGAAAGGATTAGGGCCTGAGCGCATACCAGATATGTGCTTCCCTTAAATATGTTGATAAACTTAAGGGGGTCTTAAGTCTAAGCTCATCTGGATGCCAGTAGGCTGAGTCCTCTGCCACCACCACTGGTCACAAAGGAGGACCTTCAACAGGTCAGGATAATATGTCGCCCCACTGCACAGACAGACTGTCTGCCTCCTGGTGCTTCACTTCTACTTAGTAAGTCTGAGATTCCAGTCAAGACTTATTAGGGTCCGCCAACTGTGTCTCAGTCATGCTCTGGGGCCGGGGGATGGTTGCACACTGCATTATCAGGGTAAGAATCATGCTTGAAGGAAAAGAAAGATGAATGGCGGGCCAAGGTCAGAGCCACACAGGCCAGCAGAAATCCCTCACCGGTCCATTATCCTCACAATCCAGAGCTGGAAATGCAAGACTTTCATTAAGAAGGGGCCCATTTCCTCAGGCTTCTAAAGAGCCCAGCATGCTCTTCCCTCTATCATTAATCAAGCAAAGTGGGCTGTTTGGGGAGACATCGTGGAGATAAACAGCAGACACTGACCTCTGACCAAATCTGCAGACAGGCTCTGGTTGGCCAGCAATGTCAGATAAGCAGTCGACAGAGGGTCCAGCTGGGAGGACAATCTGACATCCAGATGCCCCAGCATGAACAATCTATCCCCAGGCAAGGCCTCTGTGCCAAACTGCTGCTAGCCCACCTGTCTTGAGAGGGCACCGTGGCCAGGCCAGAGGATGGAGCAGATGGTAGCTGAGGGGAAAGGGGTTGTGGGAGGTTCTCTGTTCACCACTGAATCAGAAGGGAGACTATGGAAGAGCATCTGTCTCCAAGCAAGCCTCTCTTAGCAACCAAGGCACATGTGGACACCTGTAACTCGAGTAGCAGGCAGCCATACCCACAGAGACCACCCATGACCTGAATCATACAGCCTTCCACACCATTCTTGTGAAATTGCCAATTGGAGTCTCTACCATTAAGTACAGCTCCGGAAGGAACATGAAATCTGAGGTAACTGGTTAGGGAAGCCTTGGGGACACTCCAAAGGAAAAGCTTCTCTGACAACCCATCACGAGGGAAAAGAATGGGGAACTTCTAGGAAATGAGGACTAGAAGGTCAGTGGTTTTCTTCAGCAAACTGAATACCAGAGGGAGGGGTGATTTTGTCTAGCCATTCAACAACTTTCAAGGTGTGCATAAAGATGCCAATGTTGCAATCTTGGGAATATTTCCTGACAATGCCATGTTGGATCCCACAGCTTGGATATGACCAGACACCACAGTTCATGCCATTTCCTGCCACGCTCTGGAAACATTTGAATAGATGGGGTGGTGACATGATAATGCTTCTGTTAGTTCAATTACAAGCTGAAGTTACTGGGAGAGGCAGTTCTAGTGACGGATACAATGGCAACTCTGCTCCGAGGAAGGCATCCTGGGAAATCTCAGCGAATTCTCCGGGTTCTGGGGGATTGGTTATCACTTTTATTACCAGCTGAGTCAGACAAGCCCTAAACTAACTTGTCAAGAAAACAAAAAACGAGAAACACCCACATCAGACAGTGCCTTGTAGAAAAGAATAAACAACCCCACACAGGCAAATGCAATGACACCACTGGAAGCCACTTATTTAGGTATTTTTCTTCCAAGGGACTTGGAAGAAAATAGGTACTAAATAGCAACCAAATTGATTCACGAATAGTACTTGCTTGGCTTTTCAAAACAGAAATCCCTGACCACAGGGCTAATGGAGGAAGACAGAGTGTCTCGGAGAGCAGGGCACTTTGGTAGAGAAGCCAGATGATGAATGACCTTGCAAAAGTTCCCTGTGCTCTCACAATCCCTAAGCTAGGACCAACCTCCCAAGGGCAGCCGTCTGAGAAAGGAACGAAGATGGACTTGGGGGCTCCATTTCCAGAGGGATTTTCATTAATTTCATCAAGACGAAGTTAATAATCCATGACAGCAATTTTTTCTTGAGTTGGTTGTTCTAAGCCTGTTCGAGTCTCTTCGATAAATCTCACAGCTAGAGGCTAGTAGAAATTAGTTTGCTGTCTATACTGTCATTAGGAAAGAAAGACGTGGTAATAGTTCCTGAGGAAACTGAAGGGAAAGGCTTGTAAATGAGATGAATCTACAAGCTGCCCAAGTGTTGGGCAGAGGAGTAAATAAATCCACACTCCCCTCCCATCGTAGCCCCAAAGAAGGATGTAGATGCAACAAATGGAGAGAGGAAAGAGATTTCTTTAATAAAGTGCTTTACTTATCTCTATATAAAGAGGCTTCTAGAGACCATTTAACTTGGGATTCAAGTCCTAGATTATTAGCAGACGCAACTCATATATTCTTATTGATAGTCTTCAGCGAGCAGGGTCTTTCCTGAAGAGCTGAATAGATAAAACATGGTCTCCTCAGACAAGGCTGTTGTGAGTTAGTGAGTGGCTGAATAAGTGATGGAGACAAGAGAGTCACAAAGCATGTGACACAGGCTTGGAGAGGCAGGAACTGTTCTCCTGTACAGGGTAGTGTTTACTCCTGCCAAGACACAGGTATGCAAGCATGTCCAGCCTTCTTGTGGAAAATTAATTGTACTGGACACCCCATCTCGTGGTATTAACAGCCCAGCCCCGTGCTAAATACTTTCCACATTTTCTCTCATTTACACATCACAGAGATTCGTCATAGTAGCAGATTTTCATGTCTTGGCTTGACAGTGCAAGAAACAGAGGCATAGAATGAAAAATAAATATTAGTTGACTAAATGGTAGCTAGAATTACTGTGATCTGCACACAGGCAGTCTGGTTTCTGTGGTGGCAAGTGGTAATGGTGTAAGTACCATGAACAGGTTTTGTTCTTTTGTTCTCCTCCTTCCGTGGTACCTGTGTCTCAGAAAGAACAGAAGAGGAAGGGGGCCCTGAAGTGTGGCTCAGAGCCTTTGTTACATGCTCGGGTACCTGCCACTTTAGGATGCCATCAACTGGACTTTCTCTCAGCCCTCTAGACTCCCTTGTTCTCTTCCAGAGAGCAGAGCCTTTGCACCAGGCAGGACTGAAGGGCTAGAGACAGCTTGACTCTTACAGGTGTCAGGACAGTCATCTCTTAGCAAACGTCATGGACTTTGACAGGAAGTGCAGGCTTCTCTCCTCTGCCCCATCCTGCACTGCCCATGCACAATTGAACGTGACTCTAATTTAGAGGGAAATGAAGCAATGTAACTTAATGAGAACTGGAAAATGGACAGAGGGTTAGGAGGTGGCGAAGGGGCAGGATGGCTGACACTAGAGAGTAATAAATAAACTACACCAAGGAGAGGGATCCTGGGAGATCGTCCAGCAAATGAGAGCCACGGCCTTAGGCCTAGCAAGGAAGAGTGTTCCCCTCACCTCACAGAATGGGGACACTCATACTGCCCTGCCCTTTGTCCAGCTTTGTACACACCCACATAGAGAGGGCAAATGATGGAGACAGTGTTCCGGTGAGAGGGACACACTTGACCCTTGTCCCCTCTTCCATCCCCCAGGAAAAGAAGACAAAGGAAAACACCTAACCAATTTCTATTGGATTTCTAACACCAAATCCAATGACTCTAGTTTATGGTTCTGTCGAAGTCAATGCTCCAGTTTCTTAGTCAAATCCTTACAACCTCAGAAATATCTTAGCTCTTCTGTCTTGCCAATGTATCAATGTACTCAGTGTCACAGTGAGCGCCAAGGGAGGGCAGGTGCTCCAGCTATAATCAGTGTCACCTATGTTTCCTCATCACTGAGAACAAGTTTCTCATGTGGCACCTCTATGATACAAGCTTTCTTCTCCTTCTGACAAGATGAGATTAGAGAGTGGATTCAAGGTTTTCACTAATTACATGTATCTGCAGCACACCCAAGATTCCCATGGTCCCTCCTCATTATGAAGATCTTCTAATGTGGTGATTCCAAAGATCCTAAGTAACACTGACATTCATGAGACAGATACTGCCAGTCCTCATCTCAACTCTGATTTCTACTCCTTACTCCTGGCTGGGGAAAGAAGGTAGGCCTGATTTCAAATGCTGAGTGGTGAGTGTACCCTACAGGCAAAGTTACAAGTAAATTTGGGGACAAAACCCAATAAGAGACACATTCTTTCATTTCTTATATGTCACATGTCCCACATTAAGCATCATCAAGTTTCTTGTGCATCATATTCAAATTGTGTGAATCCAGGGGAATCTGTGGATGTTCACTGTAGTGTCTCTCTGTTTTCCTCAAAGTTTCATATGGAAAATGGTCTGTATTACAGGCAGAATAACTCTTGACTATGCCAAGGCCACATTGCCAGAAGATGAAGGCCACACAGAGGCCAAGACAGTGACTGGAGTATTAACATATACATTTACAACTCTGGTTTAAGAAGGGGTATAGCAAGTGGACATGCTGTAAACCGGATCTCCGGCCTTTCTGCTCTGTGGAGATCTGCAGCTTCCTGGCTGGCCTACACCTAGCATTTAGCAGATGTGCCAGGGCTGTGCTAAGTGTTTTACAAGCTTAGTGTCTGTGTAAGTGACTTCTTACAAAGAAAAACACAAAGAAAGGCTCTACCTCCAACCCTGCCACAAGACACTCAGCATAGAGGCAGAAGAGACAGCAATCTGCCCACTCTAGTCATGTAGCTTTTAAGTGTCAGAGGTACCTTGTAAGCAAGTAGTCCCTGCTTGCTGATACCAGGTGTAATTACCTACCACTGATGCTACCGTGAGATAAAACACTGTGTCCCGTCAACTGGATTCCATTTCAGTGAATGACAACATTTAGTCATTAAAGTGGGTGGGTAACAGTGTTCATCTAGAGCCCAGCAGACCCAGTATGTCGCCTGTGCAGGCCAAAGGTGTAGTGAGAGCCATGCATGGAGAAGACTGCTGTACTGACCTGCAGCATTTGGAGGTAGCCTTCCTGTGGATCACAGAGCAGGGACGAGATGCGATGGTTATTCCTCATGCATTTCTGGTTGTCCTTTGCAGATGGGAAGATTTGCCGGACCACGGTCATCCTCCCAAGGGCACTATGGACCAGATCCAGGATCTCGGGGTCACTGATTTCCTGAAGAAATAATCAAATTATACCCTCATGAATTAAAAAAAAAATAGTCACTAGGAGACATCCAGGCTGAAAGACCAAACAGCTAATGCCAAAGTGGTCTAAGGGGAATCGGTCCTAGCTATCCATTTTATTAGTTGCTTATTTAGAAAAATACTTACCATCCCTTAGGTAGAAACAGGATTGTTCAACATTCCCTCTGAGTTCTGGTCTGTAGCGAGCACCAAGTTATAGTGGATGTCAATAATAATCCTTCACCATAGAGCATGCTGATTGTGTCAGCGATCAAAGATACCTATTGGGCTAGGCCTTGATACCCCTGGTGTTTTACTTGGAATTATTAGTGCCATACTCTAAAAACAACCCTAAGAATGCTATGATCCAATTATTAGGTCATTTTACCCTCAAGAACAGAAATTTTAAAAGGACCTGCCTTAGGGAGCTCTCTCCAAAGAAGGCCTCTATGAGAGCGCAGACTTAGACTAAGGCCAAGAATGGACATAAGTAAAGAAGATGGGTGAGTGCATGAATGCTCACATGCTTGCATGTGAGTATGTGACACGTGAGTGTGTGTATGTATGTGTGTGTGCGCACATGTGTTCATGTGCGTGTACATGTGCATGTATGTGAGTGTGAGTGTGCACATGCATGCACGTGTCTGTGTGTATGTGTGTGTGTGTGTGTGTGTGTGTGTGTGTGAACCTATGTTGGGGACAAAGTATAACTGGGACTCTGAGTCTGCAGGGAGTAGATGAACTCTGCCTCACATAGACATATCAGTGGAAGAGAGGCAGATGGGGGAGTCAGGTCCAACCACCCTACTTCAAACAACAGCAGCAACATAGAAAGCAAGCCTTTTCCTTAGGGCTAGTAAGGAGCTTGAAATCTTTAGGTACAAATATGCTATAATCAGAATGGCCTTTCTGAAAACTTCTGATTGCATTATGGGCCAAGAATTAGAGAGAAACAAAGAGGAGGAGGGTGTCAGCAGGCAGAGAGGAGAATGTAAGGCTTCATTCTAACACTGAATGACAAGGAAATGAAACAAATATTCACCCTCTGTTCCAACAGCAGGGCACTCACACTAAGGACATCCCAGGCTCACTGTCTCTGAGGAATTACTTCATTCATGCCTGGCTCCAAGTCAATATTTAACTGAAACTGTTGTCGTCTTTTAAAATAATCTCTAGATCTTCCTTTTTGCAGATGACCCATTCTAGTTTTGAGACCCCGTGACAGTGCAAGTGGAGACAGCCAGGCAGAAAATTAGTGATGAGGATTTCATAATCATTTAAATGAGAGCCTAACATGTTTAGGGGTAAGATGCTAAATCAAGCATTTAGGGTCTGTCTTAGGATGATGCTCTGTGTGTGTGTGTGTGTGTGTGTGTGTGTGTGTGTGTGTGTGTGTGTGTGTGTGTGTGTCTGTGTGTCTGTGTGAAAGAGGGGGAGGACAGAGAGAAAAGAGAGGGGGAGAGAGGAAGGAGGGAGGAAGGGAAGGAGGGAGGGAGGGAGGGAGGGGTAGGAGGGAGGGAGGGGAGGGAAAGCACTTGCTAGATCTTTGAGAGAGAGCATGGCCCCTGGATCCTAAGCAAGAATGTAGGCCCCTGCAATCCTTGAATCACCTGGATCTCACAAAAGTTAAAATGTTACAAGCTTGAATTACATCCATGTCACTGAGACTTACATCTGCGATGGAGTGCAACCAGGAGTTAATCAAAGGTAGAGAAATTGGTAGAAGGGACATTTCCTGAACACAGAAAGATTCAAGGAGTGGGCAGAGGATGAGGAGAGTGTGAACAGGTGCGTCCCACTCTGTTCCAGCTGCTCTGGGGACCTAAGTTCTTCTGAGAGAATAGATGGGGGCTGGAGGATGAGAGAAGTCACAGCGTAACCACAAGGGAAGGAGAAAAAGACTAACAAGTAGACAGTTTACTTTGCTTAAACTACAGTAAAGAGGTTTAGGGGTGGCTTTCTTGTCTAGAGAATGCATGCTATCGACCAACCACAGTGACTCATGCCTGTAATCCCAGCACTTGGGGACTTGAAGAAAGTTGAATTGCTACAAGTTCAAGCCAGCCTGGGCTACATAGTCAACTATGGGTTAGCCTGGCCTAAAGTAAGATCCCAACTCTAACTAACAAAATAAACAGATAGATGATAGATAGATAGATGATAGATAGATAGATAGATAGATAGATAGATAGATAGATAGATAGATTGCAAAAGGAAGGAAAGGAGGAATGTAGGTGTCAGAAAATACAAAACTGGAATTACATATAAAGATGTTAGAGAGAAAACCAAAGATAAAAAAGGTGTCTCATTTGTTTTTCCCATACATTCTTGATACAAAATGCCACCATAGAGGAAATGGCCATTTCCCACCTCTTCAACTGCCAAGAGGACAAACCAGATCACTGAGTTCACACTATCCTAACGCTTCGAATATTCTGGACATGTGTTAGGGATTCGACCTACAGTGTGACCCATGGCAGCCTGCTACTCACCTCTTGTGGGTAAGGTACACTGTGATATAGGCAGTGATGGGGACTCGACCCTTGCCCCAATTGGTTCTGATATGCTCAGGACTCTCTAAAGATTTGGCACAGCTCTCTGACAACCTATTAGCTTCCATATCCCTCCCTCACAGGGGGTATCTGCTGAAGCTTTTGTAGACCTTCCTGTTTCCCCTGGCCCAGTTCTAATCTGCTTGCCATGGGTCACAGCATGGTCCTCCCTGCTAGTGAACTCCTACCTCCCTCTCTGTGTTTCTAGACTATCCTTCACCAATTCAGAGATATATGCAATCAAGATCTGGGAGTCCGCTCAAGCAAACACCCTCAGTTGTTTACATGCAACCAAAAAGATTGACTCCCACCTTTGCCCTAATTCTGAACACGGGTGAGCAATCTATCTAGCAGCTCCACGCCAGGATCTGCTCCTGTCCTACTAGCCCTCCAGGGTTCGGTAATTACTACCAAAGTGAGTGCTTCCTGTTCACTGTTAGCAGGGCACGGGCATCTATACCAATGCAAGAGACTCCAAACTCTAGACTTGCTGCACGGAGAGAAATACAAGCAGCCCATTGAAATGAACACGGCCAGCTAACGTCCCCTTGTCCCAGTTAAGCATTCATTCAAGTAGTGCGGCAGATAAATGCAAGCAGCAGGACAACGTGATTGCACCACGGTGCAATGTAAACCAACAGAGGGAAAAGGAAAAGAAACAGAAACATCACATGAGGCTCACCGGAGTATCCGAGATCAAAAAAGACTAATGTTTTTTATATTGCAATGTATAAACTTCACTGTGAAATATGCATAAGCATTTTGTACATTAAATATGAATAACAGAATGAATTCACTGTGTCTTCCATCAAACCGAGAAGGAAAACGATGCCCACATAGTTGGATGGTTTCCCATGCTTGACTCCTGCCTCCTTCCCACAAACAGCCTTTGTCATGCAGGGGCACAGATGGCATGAAGCTTACTCCTGTGCATTTGGGTTGAGCGTGTGTAAGCGGCACACTGTGGTTCCCTCTGTAATCCGGTTTCAGCACCATGTTTTTTATACTCGGTCATACATCAGAGTCATCTGGAGCTCGGTAAAATTACAGGAATCCAAAGAACAGACTCTCTAGGTTCTCCATGAGCACTCTGACTGATATCCCAACAGTCACCAATGAATAAATCCACTTGCTCATGGCATGGAGAAATGGCTCAGGGGTTCAGAGTCATAACCCACGTGGAGAATTAACCATGTGTAACTCTAGTTCCAGCGATTCCAACACTCTTATCTGGGTCTGAGACAACCGTGTGCTCATCACATTCATACGTACACACAGGCAAAGCACATGTAAAGCAAAAATAAATATTTTAAAATGAAACATTAAACATTAATGTTCTTTTTTTTTTTTTTTTTTGTTTTTGTTTTCTTTTTTGGTTCTTTTTTTTCGGAGCTGGGGACCGAACCCAGGACCTTGTGCTTCCTAGGCAAGCGCTCTACCACTTAGCTAAATCCCCAACCCCAACATTAATGTTCTTAAACATTAAAGTGCGGAAGTCTGTTTGAGGTGCTGGGTGTAGGTGCACATGCTAACACGACATGACAAACGGGTCACCATTCATTGACCCATTGCTGGTGACAGGTGCTTCCCTGCTTGGCATCTATGAACGACATCCTGTGTGTCTTTGTGCACTTATGTAAGGATTTCTCTCAGGTATCATGTACCCAAGATTGTGGTATCCTGATAAGAGAATATAATCGTGTGTGATGAATGGCGTGTTAGTTCTGCATGTTTCCCTATACCTCATCTATTACATGACTACTTAAGAGGTGGCAGTCTCGTGAGTATAGCTTGGAATACTGTTAGGGTTTGGTTTTGATACCTTAATTCTTAACGGGGTTGAATGTCTCTCATACATTTATGTCTCCTTTCTTATATGTGTGGACTGTTAAACTTCTACTGGGTGAGTCTCTTAAGTAGTGATTAATGGGTCTCTGATTTTTAAATTTATTTTAAATAAACCTTTGTCACATGCTGCAAATATCTTCTCCAAGTTGTGGAATGTTTTAAGCTTTAAGACCTTCTGAGCTTGGGTATAGAGAGGTTTGCTTTGTGGTCACTGTGAATAACTGCTTCATGTGATTTCACTACATGCTTGCCTCTGTCAAACATTTATTTTCAGGTCTACTAGATCGGGACTTTGTTTATTCTTGAAGTCTGCCTGTGTTTTCTTGACATATTTTAAAGACTTACTATTAGTTACACACAAGTTTAGAAGACTATCTCGTGGCTGAGCTGACCACTTTATCAGTATTTAAATGCCCTCTTTGTTTTTAAAAATGTAACTTGCCCTATGGTTTACTATGCCTGCTGTTACTACAGCTCTGTCATTGTTTATGTTTAGTCTCCACATTGTTCCTCTCTGTGTTTTCTTTGGACTTTTATCTGCCTCATGTTTTCATTAGAATACCTGTAAATAGAATGTACTAGAAATGTTTATATCCAGACCTGAGATATAAGTAAAAATTCAAATTATTTACACCGATTATGATGATTTTTACATATTTGGACCTTATTTCTATCATATCACTTTTATTATATATTTTGGTTTTTTCTTGTATATTACCATTTTTCTAAACTTGGAATGATTTTGTTTACTATCTCCACTTATTTATGTTTTGGAAAATTAGGTTTTTCTACATTAGCCTTTATTAGTTTTTTTACCTATTGTAATAAGTATACTTAAATATGAAATTCTTCAGTATTCTTCTTTCTCCTTTGGTGCTTGTTCCCAGTTAACAGAAGCTTGGCTAAGGTGTCAATAATGTCCTGTATTTAGTTCTGTCTTTCTATATGACCTTTCAGTGTATGCTTTCTCTGTTGTTTTATGAAACTACTTCCATAGTATCTATGGAACCAATACCTATGTATCTATCAGTTCCACTATCTTTTCTGGACTTCAGCCTTAAATCGGGCATCTTTCTTTTTTCTTCATCCAAAGTACGTCACTGCAAATGCCCTGTCATTGAAGGGCAGATGATAAATCCAACTAGCAGTTGCAACCGTGTTCAAAGCCCCAAGCCCAGAGTCCCTTCTGAGACCTAACACAAACCATAAAATGAAAGCCCAAGTTACATAGTTCCAATACACTGTGACAGATAGACAATATTCTCATTCAAAATGAGAGTATAGCAAAGAAAGCTCAGGTCAAGGGAAGACCAAACCCAACAAGGAAAACAACACATGCTTCAGATACATGTCTAGTATCTGGACTCTTTATGGTATCTTGTATCATCCCATATTGTAACATGAACAGCCTCAAGTCTGGTTCTGACAGTCTGTCTTCTCTCCCCCTCAAACCTCATGAGTTGGGTTTCCATTGTCTGCATTTCTCTCCACATTCTGAGCCTTCAACCCTTCTAGCAGAACAACCTATGATACTCTGCATTTCAGGGGGAGTCTGCAGGCTACAGCTCCGAACTCTTCAAACTTTCTCCTTAAAACCATTTCTAAAATGCCTGCTGAGCATGTAGTCAAACAGTGAGAGCAGTGTTCACTTCTGGTCGGAAGCTGACAAACGAGTGCAATGCTTGCCCCCTATGTCTTCCTTTTCCTCAGTCTAGAAGTCTAGCCCATGGGTCTTCCTTCCTTCTTCAGTTACACTTTACTGTAAATGCCCTCACATATATACTGACAAGTGTGACCCCTGAGAGATTCTGAGTGCCATCAAGCTGGTCATTGCTATTTATCATTACAGTTTCTCTTTTGTACAGCCGTGGTTCCCTTGACTGCTCCCCATAAAGACGTAAGGTAGGGCATTTAGAACCCATCTGGAGCATCCAAGATTGGGAAACCTCAGATCCTCACTTCAAGATCATTAATTTCATAGCATTTATAAAAAGTCTTAATATTAAGAAGCATTCATAGATTTCAGGGCTAGGCCTTGGCTTGTCACATTATATTGGTAAATGGTTGTACACTGTTTAAACTTGTTGACAGTAGACTCTGGGAGCCAAGAGGGCTATCTTGTCCCAGTCTCCAGAATGTTTAATTCAAGTGTCCAAAATTTTCTATCCTATGGCAGACTTGTTCCCTAACTCTAGGACAGAAAAACAGAAAAACAGCAAACACCTAGAGGGCCATAAAACATTGTCCCTTTGAGAACAGCTGGAAAGTAAACTGTCCCCAACAGAGATTGTTATTGTTGTTTATTCCATGACACAAAGATGCTCAGGGTGGGAACAGGGAGCCAGTCATTCATGGAATCTCAGCCAAGATTTCCAGCATGCATGGGTTTCCTCAGCTTGCCCTGGACACTTCTACTGGATTTTTGTAAGCCCCTAATTTAAGGCTGTTCCTTTGCTTGCTCTCCCAATCAGACCAGTCTAATTGTTTCTGCTGTATGTTATAAGCACCTGACTTGATGTTTTGCTCTCTGTCTGCTGTTTCTGTGTATCTGATGCTTGGTACTTGTTCTTTTATGATTATTGGCTATATACTTTAAAACTTACTCATTTGAAGCCAAAAGTATGGCTATGTTCATAAACTTGAGGTCCGAGTCTGTGCCCCATCCTCAGTGAGCTGATCAGAACAGCCAAAGTAATAGTAAAACAGGGTAGGACTCACTCAAGATGGCCACAGTAGGAAGAGAAACAAAGAAGATCAGTGACAATCTAAAGAGCTAGGCATATGCACACCTAAGCAGTCCTGGTAAGGGTGTGACCCTACATACTGTAGACCTCTTCTTGTCATCGGCTATAATGCTCTTTCCCAAGGGAAGAGGTTTTACCCAGGTTGCCTCAAACTTTTCTTCTTCCTGCAAAAATATTCCCAGGGAAATTACAATTTCTTGGGGAGCCCTTTATTTTCTCAGTCTGAGAGCTAAAGTGTCTCTTTAGAATATATTCATTTCTGCCAAGACAGCAGCACTATTGTAGAGCATTCTCCACAGGAGACATCAGTTTACCATGCACAGAGACTAATGTCATTTGCTCTTTTCTCTCTGAATAGAGTCTAGGTTTTTCTATATATTTAACATCCTACACTGTCACTCTGGGAGCCTCGGTGCCTTTTATTTAAATCTCTTTATCTTGGGTCTTGATAGATTTCTTTTAACGATATGAAAAGGTCATCGGTCATAATATTATTTACTAGTTAATATTCTAATGCTCATTCTTTTCTCAAAACTATACTAAATATTGTTTTTTTATCTTCCATTTGTTTCAACCCTGATTTCATTTGTGCCACTGCCCTTTCTGTGAGATATATTTCAGATAATCTCTTTATAAATTACACTGTACCAATTCTTTATCTACCTTTGTACAACTTGACACTTAGCGTCTCCAAGGTTTTCAACTTCTAATTATTACATTTGGTGACTAATTCATTCCTGTCTTAATTTGGCTTCCTTCCATTTGAGCCTTTCACTCTTAGCTCACATGATCCAGCCTCTGGTTTTGAAACATACCTATGCTGCATTTGAAACATAATCTTTCCTAGATCTCACTTAAACAGACTCCTTCTCTTCCTCCTCCTCCTCTTCTTCCTCTTCGTTATCCTTCCCACCTCTCTCTACACATATTTACCATTTACATTAGGACTCCTTTAGGAGTTTGTAATAGTTAATTTTAAAAGTCAACTTTTCATAACCTGGATAAATCAAAAGTCACAAATTCTCTTGATCGTGCTGGCCTGTGGACATTTCTCTGTGGGATGGTCTTGACTATGAAAGCTGAGTGTGAGTTTAACCATTCCTGAGGTGGGGGGCCCTAACCTGTAAATGAGTAAGGGGTGCCGACTAAGCACCAAGTAAGAAGACGACATTGGTGCATGAGTGTCTCTCTACTCTTGACTGTGGATATGATGTGACCAACTATCTCCAACTCCAGCCTCCATGACTTCCCCACAGTGTTGACTATAACCTATAACCATAATCTAAAAAAAGCCCTTTCCCCTCCGTTGCTTTCCCTCACAATATTTTATCACAGTGACAGGAGTGGAGCTAGTACAGAACACTTTGACTAAGTAGCAGCCATACTACTTCAGAGTGCTTGTGCCTGATGCTGCTACACGTAGGAGAGGGATGCCAACTACAGCCACCAGAAATGGAACTGTCCTCTGAGCTTCGCTCGAAGACACGGGTGCTGTGAAATGGAGTCAGACCTAACATGAGGGTTACCAATGTTTATCCCCTTACCCAATATGAAGTCATACTAGGGAATGTCGTTTCCCACCTCCTTCTCAATGTGTTCATCTCCTACCAACTCTGATACAGAGAAAACACTTCCAGTTGTGTGTGGAAATCTTTCGTTAGACAACATATGTGATTGCTCCTCAGGCTTAAACTCAAACCTCATATTCCCCAGATTGCCATGGGAACAAAAGCTTAAGGTTTCTACAATTTGACCAACTCACTGAAAGAAAAACTTAAGAGTTTACATTTTTGCCTTATGTTTGGCCTCACGGCAAACACTGACAGCTTTTACTTTAAAATACTTTGAAATGTGTTATATTCAGTTATTTGAGGGCTCTTTTTTCTTTTGAGAGTATTATTCAGGGGAATCTTTCATTAAAAAAAATATACTAAACTTTTACATGGGATTTAAATTTCATGGTTCATAAGCCTATTTTTTTTTTTTATTCAGAGGAATACACCTGTGTTACAAACTGTTCCCCATATGTCCTAGCTGAATATCTGGTTAAAACTAAATAATAATTATATTACTACAACTTATATTTGCTTCATTTGCTCTCCTTTTTCCTAATTTTTATTGATATTAACACTATTTTAAGAAAATGCAAGGGGAGCACACGTAACCCCCTCCACCTGATCAAATCCTGTCTGTGTGGGTGACACATCTCAGTGTCGCTGTATCGGTCCTACCTGACCTCATATTCTCTTTCAGATGTAACCCCAGGAGTGGCTATTACTTTCTTCACCTCCAATCTAATAGGTTCTACCCATAAATTTCCTTTCGTCAGTATCATTCACTGGACCGAGGTATCTGAAAATAGATAATCTCTAGAAATAGTTGAAATCTCAAATCTAGAACATTTATTAATAGAAGCTAAAGAGAAATAGAAGGAAACACCAATAGATCTGTTTTATTCTCAATGAGAGAAGCATAATCCATAGTGTGATAGAAAAAATAATCACAGTAAGTACAGACGAAGTGAGGTTTGAGGTTCCCGGTTAACACAGTTATCAAATTCTTCTCACAGTCATTGGAGGCAAAATAAGACTCTTTTGTGCCTTCCAACACACTTACAGGAAAATGTCTACAGATATAATAACGTGTGAGAAATTGCACCGTGCACTGAATAGTAAAATTACTCAGGTCTCCGATTCGGCAAGAATGATACCGATGCCTAGGAAAATATGCATTTCAAGTGAAATAAATTATTAAGGAATTCTACAAATCTCTCCTTCACTTGCAAAGGGTTAAGAGCACGGGGAAGTCAGAAGAGTTCTAAAGAAAAGAAAAATCCTCACATTTTCCCAGGAGGCACATACTTAATTCACTGATTGAAAGCCAAATTGTCCTCGTAGAGCACACGGTGGAAGAGAATGAGATCTGATTGCCTCTGTTCCCTGGGAAATGTGAGTCTTCATCTGGAATGTATGGCTGGCTTCACAGACGTGTGCCATTTCACGAGAAAGTACTATACATGAGTACAGTGTGCATCTCCCTGCAGAGAAATCCCATAGCTGTACTGGACTTCCGGAGGAAGCCTCTTTGCCCCCGTCCACACCACCAGGTGATGAACAATTGTGTGAGAGGTTTTTAAAGTGCGCCTTAGCACTCACTATGAGAATGGAAATAATAATAACTCCGACGAGGTATGCTGGAGACAAAATAGCACCTGTCAGACTCAGATACCTTTTCTTACTTCCATTCAGGAATCTGACATGATCTTCAGAAAGAGAGAGAGAGAGAGAGAGAGAGAGAGAGAAGCAATTGAGTTCATATTGGCTATGATGTGGCTATAAAAAAGATAGAATGAAGTCCACAGTACTGTATCACTATCTATAAATATATACAGTATTTTAGAAAAATAGAAAATAAAGTTATACAAAGACACAACACACAAACACATGCACATGCACTCATACACACACACATATACACACACACCCGCAGGCACACAAACAAACACGCATGCACATGTGCACATAGACACATAACAAGATCATGAAAATCTAGGTGTGAGGCACGTGCACCTGTTTTGGAAAAGTGGTTGACACTGGGGAATAGAAGAAAATAGCAAATCTTCCATCTGCCTTAAAGATTCTCCCTCCCTACCATGCTTGCTTAATTCCACCATCTTCCTTCCTTAGGACTCCTTTAGGAGTTTGTAATAGTTAATTTTAAAAGTCAACTTTTCATAACCTGGAAAGATCAAAAGTCACAAATTCTCTGTGGACATTTCTATGTGGGATGGTCTTGACTAGTAAACCTGAGTGTGAGTTTACCCATTCCTGAGGCTGGGGGTCCATGGCAATGGACGGTGAATCTACACCTTGAACCAAAGACACGTTTTGCTTGGTCTGATCCACTTTTTGTTGTCTTCTTACATTAGTCAGTGTTAGGGAAGCACTGGGAAGCCATTCAGATTGTGGAAATGGGAGTTTCTCCTTCATAGATTCTGAGAAGGTTTATACAATTCGAAGATAATCTAGCTCAGACCGCACCTTTCTGACACTTTTCTGTGCCATGAATAGATTCGACCTAAATGCAAATTCATCACCATACAGAAAGAAGGACTCCAAGGATTCTCTCTATATATTTATAAAGACACATGCCCGTGTTGAAGTGCTAACTATGAGACTCCAGGCTTCGAGTATGCTAGACAGAGCTTTAACACTGAGCTATAAGCCCAGCCCTTGTTTTCTTGAGACTGGATCTTGCAACATGTTCACACACTGGTAACTGTGGCTCAAACTGCCTTGAACTCACAGCCTTCCTGCTCCTGCTTTCTGAAAGTGGGTAAGACTGGTGTGCACCTCTGTATCTGGTGAGTGGATACTACTCTCTGCCTCTTAATCAACCTGCCCTGACGCCTCCTGAAATGCTTCAAAGCCTTAGTAGGTGAGCGGGCAAACTCTCAGATCACTCAAGAAGGCAGAGTAAAGTTAGAAATAAGCAGAAAAGTATGGGATCCGGTAGGATTTGTAACACTGTATGAAGTTGTCTCTCATGACATGTGACGTGGTCAGTTTCTAAAAACCTGAGGCTTCTAACATTACAAAGTTTGAAAGGCAAGAAAGACGATATTTTTTTCATATTACTCTACCAATTCGTGCTTCTAAGAATCATTTTCATGAAGCCAGAGAGAATCACTGCAGAGGTCTTACTCAAGCAAAGAGGGGAAAAGGAGACACTTCCAATATCATAATCAAAATGAGGAGGATAGACTTTTTTTCTAAATATGCACTTTGACAATTTAGATGCAAAACTCACACATAAATATTTTTGTCAGATCTTTAAAACCTCAGGAAATTTTTGGAACCTTCTAATACCAGGGGAAAACATTAAACATTTATATAAATTGCTAAACTCATATTGGGCTATGCAATCACATTATTCTTCATTTCCTTTTATTCCTCAGAAAGGCCTAGGCTTATTTCATCTCTGCGGAATAGTAGAGTTTATTTCCCCCTTAAGAGTTACCGCATCAGCAATCTGAAGTTAACGATAGCAGAGAAATTTCAGAGACAAGGTTGCCGGGAGAAGTTGAGGAAACGCAAGAGGATTTGGCAAAGTAGTGATAACAGAGTTTGCCTCACTGAAGCAATAAGGCTTTAGGAATATGTGCTACGCTCTCCAGAGCACTTAGATGTAGGCAAGCCAAGGCTCCAGGGAGATAAGGACATCCTGGGGAGGAGAGGTCAAGAGAATCCCACCAAAGCTGGGTGCCTGTGCATTTCTTGCACTGATGGTAACAGTGGCTGGAACAGCTATTCTGACCTGAGTCAGACCCTGGCTCCTGACTTCTTCCCTACAAACTGATGAGACATGCATGGATCTTCTTATCTTATGTAGGGTGTGAAAAATCGCAGATGATTTCCTTACTTCCCAAAGTGTGGCCCATGGGAGCAATAGCATCGGATATTATGGAACTTACTGGAAACGCAGAATCTCAGACCTGGGCCTATCTAATAAGAATCTGCATCATAAAAGCCCCCCTGGTGATTCATGGGTACATTACTGTTTGATGTGCCCTCATTATTTCTGTGTAGTGATGTAGTAAGAGTGAAGGATCTGAGATCAGAGGGCTTTGGCCTCAAAACCCAGCTTTCACCCAACTTTAGCTGTGTAACTTAGGTAAAATATTTCATTTATTTGAATGTCATCTGTAAATGTGATAAAAGGCCTTCCAAAGATCATTAGCATAATTCAGAGAGTTTGATTTAATGGAAGACAATGTTGCTAACGCAGTTTTAAAACAGGACCATTTATACTTCCAGCTCAAAAACTACAGCTGTCTACAGTCTGGAGAATCTAGCGTAGACCCAATGGCAAAGGCTTCTTTTTTCCTCTTAACACCTCATTGCTCCCACAACCTCCACCAAACACCTAAAGGATCCTGGAACAGACCACCCCAGCCTGCGTTTAGCTCCATCCTGTTCCTCACTGCTGATACATTTCCTTGACTCCCTGCCAAGACATCACACCCATAGGCAGCCGTTCTACTCCTACATAAAGTAGGTCATTGTTGGAAATAGAGCACAGCCACCTTTATTTGTAAGAGGGAAATAAATGGCTACTACAACGCCAGTACTCTGCCTGTCCTCCTACACTGAACTGCCAGGGAAATAGCTGGCAGAGTTATGCCCTCACTCCAACCCCACCTCCTCTATCACTGCACATACATATAGGCTTGACCTTGCAATACTCACCTCAGGTCATTCCCCAAAAAGCAACACCTGGATGTAGCCACCAAGAAGAACAGCTCTCCCCAGGTTCCCTGATTATGTCTCTGAACCCCTTCCAAGATCTGCTGGTGTACCAAAAGACTGCTAAGAGAAGTCCAAAGAGTGTCTCTGCAATCTCTGACTATGGAGTGGTTCTCGTATTCTATTTCTTGAATTTACTATCTTGGATGTCCCTTATATTTGATTGTGAACTCAAGATGAACATTTGCCGCTCCCCGCCCCATCAAGCCTCCCATATCCTCAGCATTCACCAAGGACACTCAGTAGCCATGCTCTCACCATCTGAGGGTATTTGGGAGAGGCTTGTGTATCTCCTGGTCTGCTCTCTTCTTTCCTGTATCCTATTTTAGTTTCTTCTTTCCTATTGTTTCAGTGAGTCCATTGTCTCTCACATTGCTCTTTTCCCCTCTTCAGCCTTGATCTTCTGTGGGCATCCTATTCCGACTAACCTGGAATTGACCCAACTCCATTCCACTCCTTATTGGTTAGCTTTCCCTTCATTCTATTAAAATGTCACAGCAACTCCAAACAGGATCCAGCCATTGCGAAGCATGTCCTCACTTCTGTGGATGTAGTATGAATGCTGAGGTGAGCTCTACGTTGCATCTGAAATGTAAACTTCTGCAGATCTAGACCCAAGTTTTCAAAGCACTAAAATAACTTCAGGGCCAGGCTAAAAATAGTTTCACCTGGCATTTGGAAGGCAGGACAAATCTAGAGTCTCCAAAGTCCAACACCTCAGGACAGAGTCTGAATAGGAAGCCCTTCAAGTAATAGGATTCTGCGGTGATAGGCAGAGAGGAGACCTTTCCTGACACTCTCTACTCCCAGCAGAGCAATACAGAAATGCGCCCAGAAAAGAAATCTCAAGAGTTGTACAGGCAAAGTTCAATGAGTCAGAGCTGAAGTACACAAGAACCTTTAGGCCCCGTATGATAGAGTGTGGAACTTTGATTCACCTCCAGGCGTACTGTGAATTCAATGTCTCCTGCCATGCACACACAAACAAGGAGACTGCAGGTACTGGTTCATCATTCCATGGAGGCTAGAGTTAGAACAGACCAATTCCTCAAGGGCAAAGTGTGTGTCTTATACTACACTTAGAGCCTGCTGGCTTCCAAGCACTGAGTACGAGGCCAGAGAGACACCGATAAAGTAAGCAAAGAAGGTCAGGGGAGAGGGAAAGAGAGAGAGAGAGAGAGAGAGAGAGAGAGAGAGAGAGAGAGAGAGAGAGAGAGAGAGAGAGAGAGAGAAAAGGGGGGGAGGATGGAAAGAAACAGAAATCACTATGAACACACCCAGACAAAGTGACCTCATTTTTTTAACACAAAAAATCATGACCCCAGGAACTATCTCTATGTCACCAAGCCAACGCTTTTCATTTCGTCATTAGACTTTTGGATTTTTAAAAGCTGGCTGGGTCCTTTAATTTGCAGTGTACTCCCCAGGCAGATATTCAAACAGAAAAATAAATATAATAGCAGCTGATCCTTCACCGCACTCATTTGCTTGCTTGTTACAAACCATTTTAATTATTTTGTTTGCAATACCTAGTTGTTTGTCTCAGGGGAACATTGAAATCTCCTTGTATTTGTGCTTAACTCCCCCAACCACTAGGAAAATGAGACCTTATGTTTCACATTAACACTTCGTGGGTTTTTTTTTTTAATCCCTGAGGAGCTGATAGAAAATTATAAATTTGAATCGCACTTATTATTTAAAATCCTGAAATATTTCACTAATTTTTTCCAAAAAATGATTCAAAAATAAATCATGGCCCAGAGCCTTACCATAGTATGATTTTGAAGTTTAGAGGTTTGAGCTCAGCATAGTAAAATCCTTACATCTGAACAGATCCAAATGTGTAGGGCCAAAGTATAAAGATGTGTGTAATGGTTAGTTTTGATCAACTTGTCACAAACTTGAGTTACCTGGGGTGAGGTAAGGGAGAACCACAGTTGAGGAGTTGCCTCCTATGGGAATGTCTATGGGGCATTTTCTGGCTTATTAATTGATATGCAAAGGCTCAGCCAACCATGGGCAGTGCCCTCATTGGACAGATGGTACGGAATTGTGTAAAAAAGCAAGCCAGCAACCAGCACCCCTCTATTGCCTCCGCTTCTGCTCCTGCTTTTGGATCTTAAGTTCCTGCCTTGTCCTCCTTCACTGATAAACTGTGATGTAGAAACCAAACAATGCGCTTCCTTTCAAGTTGTTTTTGTCAGTGTTTCATGACAACAATGAAAGCGAGCTGGATAATGTAGGACCTCAAGTATGGGATCTGTGCTCACGTAAACAGAATCTATGTGTAACTTAATCAGCTAAAAGCAACACAAATGAAACAACAGTTGTCAGACACGGAGCAACAGGCACAGCCAGACAGTGGTGCTCGAGAGAAGAGCCAATGAAATGGGCCTGAGCTCCTTAGAAGAGTTTCCAGTGTTGTAGTCCAGGAAGGGGGAAAGTCAGGATAGACTATGATGGTCTCTGCAAACTGAAGCACGGGCTGAGGTGTTAGAACCTGGAGCAGTTAGGGGTGATAAGGCAGGACAGCACACAGCTACACACACGAGGGGCCCCTTCAGAAATCTGTTAGGAGTTCTGTTTGAATCTTTCACAGAGGATTGATCAGTACATGTACAGGAAGAAATCACCTCAGACTAGGAAAGGACCATTTAAAAGAAGCAGGTATAGCAATCCTAAGTTAGAGCTCTAATTAGACAGGCTGAAGAGACATACCTATCAAAGAAAGGTCCAAAGCAAGTCTAAAATGATCAAAACACCCAAAAGGAACATGTCCAAGGGTTGGGGGTGAATGTTTGAAAGAACAAAAAACGAATCCAATGTCCAATCACAGAAAATTGTGATGACTTCACAGAAGAGGTTATGGAAACACTGTCCCAGTCAGAGAACACTGGCAAGACTGAGATAAAGCAGTATCTGGACATGAGTGTACTTCAGGACACATAAACTCTCTGGTAGCTGTGGTAGCCTGCATGAGATCAGTGCAATATAAAACCAGTTAGCCTTCCAGTAGAGACAGAGAAGAGGCATGGTCCCCACCCCTAGCTTTGGAGCTGTTGACATTTGATGGTAACTAGGGGACGGAGAGTCAATTTTCTTTATCAGAATGTTCCCTGGCAGGTTGACCATGCACATGTGGATGACCCCACACCCAGGAACTAATTGTGCTCAATGGGTTTTTAAAAAGAAAAAAAAAACAACAAAAAAACATAATGTTGAAATGGGAAGTCTGGGAGATGATGAAGGGATGGAATGGGGGTAAATATGATTGAAATACTTTCTATGTATATATTAAATTCTCTAAGATTAAATAGAATATTTCATTAAAATTGAAATATCCCCTACCTAATCAAAAATTGCAATGTATATAAAGAAGCAGCCTATAACTAGAGACGTAATTGATACCAACAGACTGAGAAACAATATAGATGCTAGAATTAATAGAATAGAAACTTAACACCAATTTGAACATTATAAATTCACACTATATATTCAAGTAAATAAAGTAAAATTTGTTTGTGCTAGGGAGAACAATAAAAAACAAATTGAATTTCTACAAATTATATGTGCATTGTCCGATGTGGAAAAATGCATCAGATGAAGAAATAGAAGAAAATCAATGAATTTGAAAGTATGGGATAGAAATTACTCAAAATTAATTAATGACCATGTTGAAATACATTCACCAATTTTGAATACAGCAATTGAAAAGGAACATGATCAAGTCATTTATTAATTCACTAATAAAATGAATCAACTTATTTCTCTCCTTAATGGTATGATAAAAAAGGGAAAAATTATGTGATCATCTCAACAGAGCTCTATAAATAACTCAATCCAATCCAATATCCGGTATCCAGTCGTTTTTTTTAAAAACCCTCAGAAACCTAAGACTGAAAGGAAAACTTCCATTTGATCCTTTTTTAAAAAAGCATCTATATTCAACCTATATGATAACTAATGGGGATGGGTGGAATGTTTCCTTGTGGGAGTGGAAAACAACAGACGTCCCCTCTTGTTATTTATCTCAAGTGCTAAATCCTGGTCTCACGATTAGCTGCCATGATGAGACAAGATCCAAGATCCAACAAGCTTCTTAGAAGCAAGGGAAGCTTGTTGACATTAAACTAGACGTTCAAGCCAGTATACAAGGAAAAGACAAAAAAGAAGTAAAAGACATTCAAGAGGAAAAAATTCAAGATTTGAGGGGGAAAATGTAGTTCTCTTTGTCACGGAAGGTATGTTGCTCTACACATAAGATCATAGAAAACCTCTGTAACTAATAATTGAGTTTAGCGGGGTTGAGCGAGATTGTAGTCCTACAAGCTAATAACACACAAATGCAAGTTTAAATTGAAAAGCAGTAGCATTTACAGGGGTCTGAAAAATATAAATACTTAGAGATGAATTTAACAGTGTGACATGCACTTAACACTATAAAAGGCTACTACAAATAATTGAGGACTTTGATAAATGGAAAGATATTCCTTTCTCACAGGTCAGTATTGCTAAGAGTCAATTATCCCTGAAAAAAATCTCTAGTTCCAACACGATTAAAATTAAAAGCCTAGCTGACTTTTTCCTAGAAACTGACAAGTTAATTTTAAAGTGTAAGAAAATGCAAAGCAGGAACCAGGAAGGAGCACTATTAACAACTTGAAAATTGAATTCCTCTAAAATTTTGTGGCCTATTGCCTCAAAAGCCTCAATGAGCTAATCACCTCCCAGAGCCCACCTGGCCACACCGTCATCACAGGAAGCAAATTTCACTGTGAAATCTAGAGAGGGCAAACCATACCTCTAAGGGGTGAGCCTAGAAACAGAATCTCAATGGCTGATAGAGTGCTTCTCCCTGATGCAAATGTTTGGGGAAGGCAAGATGGCATTTCCTATGAAACTGACCCACTTCATTAAGCTGAACTGTCCTTTGAGACACTCAAATTTAACAATAGGAAATTTCATAGACGTGCTTGACCCAGAAACCTCTGGTCCAAGCAAAATGACTGACAATCAATTTTTTTTTGTCCCCAAAACTTCTCACCTATCAGGAGACTATGAAGAATACAGATGAGTTACAACTATGGGAAATATTTAGCAACAGAAATCTCTTTGTGGGGAAGAAGAATGTGGCTGATTTTTCTTCTGTAAGGGTAAGGAAGGGACCTGTTTCCTACAGACAGTGTTCCTTAGGGACTTCACTCAGACTCACACAACACAATGAAGAGTCACATACAACATAATAGGACCTTTAAAAAGCAGATCATTTGCATTTAATCATAAAAGCTATTTTATGTCGTCTTTGTTATGCTTTCATTCTGACACATCCCCCAAAGGCTCGTGTGCTGACAGACATTCAATTCTGAGGGTTCATCACAGACTTAGCTATCAGTGGATTCGTACCTCATTCAGGAGGTGGGGCCTAGTTAAGGGAAATAGGTCACTGAAGGCACGACTTTGAAAGGTACAATTTATCCTAATAGCTTCCTTCTTGCTTTCTCTGCTTCTGCCTACTGTGAGGCGAGAATCTCTGCCACACCCTTCCACGCTGAGGAAGTCCTGTCTCAGTCTGGCCCAGAAGCAACAGAGCCAACAACAGGATCTGAAACCTCTAAAGCCAGGAGCCAATCCTTCTTTAACTTGTCAGTATTGCATATTTTGTCACAGCAATGAAAAGGATAATATAGCCTTCTCTTGTCCTCTTGAACATGCCCATGTATTTCCTTTATTTAAGTCACCATGACGCTTGCTTTTTATTATTGTTGTTGCCATGTTTCTTTATTCCTACTTAATGTGAAACTCCACGTCACGTTCAGTTTCGAAGTCAAGGGTTTTGTTTTGGTTTTGGTTGGTTGGTTGCTTTTGTTTGGTTGATTTTTGTGACCCATGAGTTTTATTGGTATTACTTTACAGGAATATGGATGAGAGGTTACTTTATAAAAAAAGAAATAACTTGAAGGCAGCCATAGAGAGATTCTCTTATGCACTGTGTGGAAGCATCATCATCAATAAAAAGCTGATGGCTAATGAACTGAGAGTAACCACACCCCAGTTCCTGAAATAAGGATGCTGAGACTTACTATTTAAGAATAAACGCCTAGCAACCAACAGATTGGAAAAAGATCTTTAACAATCCTACAACAGATAGAGGGCTTATATCCAAAATATACAAAAAACTCAAAAAGTTAGACCGCAGGGAGACAAATAACCCTATTAAAAAATGGAGTTCAGAGCTAAGCAAAGAATTCACAGCTGAGGAATGCCGAATGGCTGAGAAACACCTAAAGAAATGTTCAACATCTTTAGTCATAAGGGAAATGCAAATCAAAAACAACCCTGAGATTTCACCTCACACCAGTGAGAATGGCTAAGATCAAAACTCAGGTGACAGCAGATGCTGAGGATGTGGAGAAAGAGGAACACTCCTCCATTGTTGGTGGGATTGCAGACTGGTACAACCATTCTGAAATCAGTCTGAGGTTCCTCAGAAAATTGGACATTGAACTACCTGAGGACCCAGCTATACCTCTCTTTGGGCATATACCCAAAAGATGCCCCAACATATAAAAAAAAAGACACGTGTCCACTATGTTCATAGCAGCCTTATTTATAATAGCCAGAAGCTGGAAAGAACCCAGATGCCCTTCAACAGAGGAATGGATACAGAAAATGTGGTACATCTACACAATGGAATATTACTCAGCTATCAAAAACAATGACTTTATGAAATTGTAGGCAAATGGTTGGAACTGGAAAATATCATCCTGAATGAGCTAACCCAATCACAGAAAGACATACATGGTATGTACTCATTGATAAGTGGCTATTAGCCCAAATGCTCGAATTACCCTAGATGCCTAGAACAAATGAAACTCAAGACGGATGATCAAAATGCAAATGCTTCACTCCTTCTTTAAAAGGGGAACAAGAATACCCTTGGCAGGGAATAGGGAGGCAAAGATTAAAACAGAGGCAGAAGGAACACCCATTCAGAGCCTGCCCCACATGTGGCCCATACACATACAGCCACCCAATTAGACAAGATGGATGAAGCAAAGAAGTGCAGGCCGACAGGAGCCGGATGTAGATCTCTCCTGAGAGACACAGCCAGAACACAGCAAATACATAGGCGAATGCCAGCAGCAAACCACTGAACTGAGAACGGGACCCCCTGTTGAAGGAATCAGAGAAAGGACTGGAAGAGTTTGAAGGGGCTCGAGACCCCATATGAACAACAATGCCAACCAACCAGAGCTTCCAGGGACTAAGCCATTACCCAAAGACTATACTTGGACTGACCCTGGGCTCCAACCTCATAGGTAGCAATGAATAGACTAGTAAGATCACCAGTGGAAGGGGAAGCCCTTGGTCCTGCCAAGACTGAACCCTCAGTGAACGTGATTGTTGGAGGGAGGGCGATAATGGGGGGAGGATGGGGAGGGGAACACCCATAGATAAGGGAAGGGGGAGGGGTTAGGGGGATGTTGGCCCAGAAACCGGGAAAGGGAATAACAATCGAAATGTAAATAAGAAATACTCAAGTTAATAAAGAAAAAAAACGGAGAAAAAAAAGAATAATAAAAAAAGTTGAAATGTTAAAAAAAAAAAAAAAAGAATAAACACCTAGGACATAAGCTTGGGCTAAATCAACTAACTAGCTCAAAACTTAATTAACTCTCCTCAGTTTCGTGTGTCTGTCTCTTCAGAGTTTGGGGCAAATCTCTTGCCATGCCTGATTCTATCCCAGAGTTCCTCTCCCCCTATTGGAACTCCCACCTCCTCATTCCTACTTCAGATAATAGGCCATCAGCTTTTTATTGACAGGTGATCAGGTAATGCTTTTATACAGTACACAAGAGATTCTCTCTAGAGTTGAGGCAGGATAAGAAGGTGGGACATCTGGCAGAGAGAGAGAGAGAGAGAGAGAGAGACTCTGAGGAAGAGTCAGGCATGAAGATATTTTGACCCAGACTCAGAGGAATTAGACATATGAAACTGAGGAGAGGTAAGCAACCATGTGGCAGACATAGACTAGAATAAATGGGTTATATACATTATGTGCTGGTCACAGGACGAGTCAAAGCTTATAGCCTAGGCATTTACTCATCAATAATTAAATCTCAGAGTCCTTATTCTGGGAACAAAGAAGTTGGGCAGAATAGTTCATGGCTACAAATGGCATCCAAATTATGTGCTCTTTTTTTTTTTTTTCTTTTTTTGGGAGCTGTGGACTGAACCTAGGGCCTTGCGCAAGCGCTCTACCACTGAGCTAAATGCCCAGCCCCCAAAATATGTGCTCTTAAAATCACAGTTCAGTGCCTGAGAAAAAGTCCCTGGTAAAAGATAAGGGACAAACTCTTCCCAGAGCAGTTTTCTAGCTAGGCAGAGCTCAATTCTTTTTAAGAAAAGCAAACTGGAGCCCCAGGCACAACAAGCAAGTGAAAGAACTTCTCAGACTTGGGGCAGATAGGCTCAGCTCCCAGCTAGTACCTGAGGGTATGAGGCTCAACTCTAACTGAAAGGCAAAGGGCCATTCCAGCCCAAAAACCTTCAAGGGCAGCCATAGGCTTGTGCTGGCCTGTAGAGCCAGCAACTGCACAGAAAGGCAGAAGGAACATTTTCCCAGAGCTGTGAAAGACTGAAAAGTCCACACTTCTGAACTGGTAATTTACAAGTTTGAAAACGAAAAGAGAAACAAATACTTAGTCTCAAATAATACGATCCTTAAAGACAGAATTAAATAAAATTAAAAAGAATTCCCCAAAGGAAAGAGTTTTATGAAAATTAAAATATGGAAAAAGATGTTCGGCTTAGAGAACAATAGAGAGAAATAAAAAAGAGAAATGTTTATATACATATATATGCATGAACACTGAAAAAAAGGGAAAGAAGCTGAACATAGACATTCATAGAAACACCGAATTTAAATATGAGAAATAAAAAGTAAAGTCTCTGAAGAAAGGAGCAGAAAGAAAATTAAAATAAAGTCTCCATAGAAACAACAGAGATGGAAAAATAAAGTTTCCAAAGGAAGGAAAAAAACTAAAGTGAAGTCTCCATAGAAAGGAGAGAATTAGAGAAGTTAATATTTTTCCATAGGAAAAAATGGAAAACAGTGTGGAAAAGCCGTTTGGACCCCCATATAGTTTTGTTTTGACTGTTAACATGAAATTAATTATATGTTCAGTAATGATTACAATATTATATATTCTCTTTAAGGAAAATCAGAATAAAACAGACTTAGAGAAAGAGAAGACTGAAAAACTAAAATGCTAAATTCAAGACCATATAACAGAGGTTAGAAAATTCTTTAAATCAGAATGGAGAATCTTAAAAAGAATTCAGTCTGGAGCCTTTAGCAATAGAAAAGGTAGTTCCAGATGAGGAAAATCCACAAAGTCATGAGGAGTTAGAGTACAGTCCATAGAGATGCACTATTCTGAGTTAAGAATCCAGATTCTGCTTAATGATGCTACCTTAGAATGATGTCATACAATAGCTCATGTGTGTCATTTTATAGAGTTTGGAGAACTAAGGTATACACATGTGTTATAACTGTTATTCAAGAATTCAATGGACAACTACTTTTGAACTCTTTTTTTTTTTTTTTTTTTTTTTTTCAGAGGGATCGAACCCAGGGCTCAGCACTTGCTAGACAAGTGCTCTACCACTGAGCTAAATCCCCAACCCCTGCTTTAAACTCTTAAAAGGCTGATTTTGAGATTTATTAGAGGTGATGCTATCTTAGGAATGCCTTTACAGGGGTTGGGGATTTAGCTCAGTGGTAGAGCGCTTGCCTAGGAAGCGCAAGGCCCTGGGTTCGGTCCCCAGCTCCGGAAAAAAAAGTAAAAAAAAAAAAAAAAAAGGAATGCCTTTACAGATTCAAGCTGATGGATGCTTTGATGTGTGTATCCACTAGAATATAACATTTTAAAGATATTATGGCATAGGAAATGTTACAGACACATCTTACAATCCTACAGGTCTTGGAATTATGGAGAGACTAACAGGACTTTAAAGGAAATAGTCATAGAACAGAAGGGGGTCATAAGATCTCCCATTAGTTTAAATAAGACTTCGTTAACCTTAAAATGTTTAAATGCCAATGAGGCAGATAACAAAGCTACTAAAATATGCTGGATTTTAGAAAGGACTGCTGATTAGTTCTAGCCTTTATAAATGATACCTCAGAATTTGGGGAAGAGAAAATGTTTATGTTTCAACAGGAGAAAAGAAACTTTGTATTCCGCCCAAATTGATAAAAGTCAGATTTGACCAGGAGAAATACCTGAAGATTCTGATTACAGATATGAAAAACTCAAGAAGACCAACAAAACACGCAATTTGTCTCACTGATCTCTCTACAGGGGAAGAGCTGTGAGACTGGCTGAGACATAAAAATGTCTCTCACCTGACATCAGCTAGCATAACCACTAAATTTTGTTAGTGAGAGAATCCTCAGGACTTATCATGCCATCCTTTCAAATGCCATAGATAAAAATTTTGTATTATACTTTGTTTATACAGTCAAAACAAACTTATACAGAAAAACAGATGCCTCACCTACTGGACGAGAGAACAAAGAATTATCTTCAACTACATTGTTCACAGTGCACATTCCGTACATGTGTTGGTGCAGAAATGTATATTATCTGTGAAAGCTTATGTTTACAGACACCAGTGAAGCTAGAGAGGCCCTGAGGAGCTTAACCCTTCAGGATATTATAAGGAGGCCAAGACACTGAAAAATATTTATCCCAACATCCTGCTTCATCCAACCTCAGGCTACATCGTTAGCTGTTTCATCAAAACTTGTCTCCAGGATAGCTTCAAAGCTGCTGACCCCGTGATGCCCAAATTGGGCTAGCCTCTCAGACTCTTCCAGTCAGGACTTTTTGAGTCCTGCATATCAAGACTGGACAGAAAATGGTATTACTATCTTTCTTAAGACTGGACATATCCCGATTTTATTTGGACCCCCAAACAGCAGGAAGCAATTTTAATTCCCAAAAAGTAGGGTGGGTGATTTTGGATCATTCAGTCCGTGAGTTGTTAATGGTTTTAGTCAAGGAGGAAAGAAAGTAAGGGAGGTTAGATTCAGGAATTTCTTTCTCCCTTTCTTTTTACAATCCTTTCTCTCTTATCTAATGTTCCGGGGGAAAGGGAAAAGGGATGAAAGAAAAATGTGGGGATATAGGATAATACGTAAGGAGGAGATTATTAAATCTACTTTTAAACCAAAGAACATTAACAACCCAAATCTTCTGTATTTGGTGTGGTCATTGCATATTGACACAAATTTATTGCTGTATTTTGTTACAATATGTAGCTATGTATATATGTTTCAACTCTTGTTTAAGGTATTGAACCAAGTTCTTTAAAAGGCAATGGTAAGTCCTAGTCCCTTTGAAAGTTGCTTTTACCAACCGCTTGGGATAAATAAAAAAAGCAAGTTATAGTTAGTCAATCAAACTTATGGTCATGTTAGATACTAGTTTAATTAATTACAAAAACAACCTTCAATTAGCTTCCTTAGATGTTTTCAAGGTTAAGCAGATAGTAGATAACTACAGACAAGCAATTCAGATAGAGTATAAATAGATAAATGGTCTTCAAAAACCTCAGAGATCTACAGAATATGGCATTTAAAGATATTTTATTGATTAAAGGCCTTTTCAACAGAGAGATATGTCTGCTCCTAGCAGCATATTCTACTTCAAAGAAGATAATGAGCAACAAAGACAGATGCTTCAACAATGCAGAGAAAGTCAGGGCAATTGTCCAGGCCATCTACACCTCTGTCATTTCTACAGTTTTCAAAGCGATTTTCTCTGGACTTCCCACACACTCAGGTAATATTTATTCCTTCTAAGATCTCTGATAGGGTTTGAAGGCTAGATAGTTATAGTCTTAAAATTAAACTTAAATTGTTTAGGATTTTAGAAAATGTCTTAAGATCAGAGAAGATATTCTTATATTCATAAATGAAATATTGACAAAAAATATTTAATTATCGCCAAGATAGGATAGATAGTAGAGAACTTTCTCCATGGTTGCCAAATGCATACGGAAAGGACATTTTAGATGTAATATTTATATGATAGTTTTCATAATTGTTCTTATTGTATATAGTTTATCAATGTTAAAGAAAAAACTTTTTCATTGTGTTAAAAGGGGGAAACAGAGATAACCTCTTGTATACACCTGTCAATAAAATCTCTGATGGCCAACAAGCCAAGACAGGGTTATAAGGTGGGACAGCTGTCAGATAGAAATTTTGGGAAAGTGTCAGGTGTGGGAAGATTTTGAAGAGCATGGATGGTAGCTCACAAAAGCTGGGAAGGTGGTGTACACTGAACAGCCCTACAGGTTGGAGACTGTTCTTTCCAGGTGATTCCATTCATTTCTGCTTCTTCCAGAAAGCTGGTCTGGCCTTACACTCTTCCTTACAACTTGGCTTGTCTGAAAGTCCTCTTTCCTTACTCTTGGGAGGGAAGAGTCTAGGAAACTTGATCAGTTTCAGGAACTTCCTAAAGCCATTTTGAGTTATCCTCTTGCTACAGAGATTCCCCACCGGGTATAATATTTCAGTCTTGGAGGAAAGGGATATATTTTCTCCTCAGAACTGGTGTTATAAGAGCATAACAATATCCTATTGTACCCTACTTTTGTTAGACTGAGTCTGGCCTGGAATTTGGCATGTAGAACTCCAACTCATCACCATTTGCCTGCCTCTGCCTCTGCCTCTGCCTCCTGGGTGCTAAGATTGAAGGCCTGAGCCACTGTACCCAGCTATATTTTGGGGATTCCTAGAAATCAAACTCAGGTCTTCACACTTTGTATGTACTTCCCAGGCTGAATATCTCACAGGCCAAATTCTTTGCACTTTAACCAGAAATATTTTACTCTTTAGAGGTGTTAGATAAACAAAGCCAAGTCTTGATTCAGAAATCAAATATAATAAGCACAGGCTTACTTGAAGGCACCATGAAAAGACTGAGGTAGAAAGCTATTGACTGTGGCACTATTTACAGAGGATTTAGACAACCCATGTTTCCAACAATTAAGAAGATTTGCATAAACTGTTATTCTTCCAAATGACAGAATACTATAATACCATTAAATATTATCTAAAGGGCTATTTACTGACATGACAAATTATTAAGGTTGTATTATTAATTGAAAACAATAGGATTCAACAAAATTGAACCTACCAATAAAAATCTCTTGAAAGGAATAATCTACATATTGTGGCTTTTGAAAGGATGATTCATTGATATATTAATTTGTATTTTGTTCTTACTGCTATAAACTAATCAAGAAAAATTAGAGCAATTTTTCACTGTTTCCTCTATCCCTATCTCTCTTCAACCATACTTTTGCATTCTTTATGCTCTAGAAAGATTCGGCCTGATGATACATGCCTTTATTCCCAGCAACTTCAAGGCAGAGACAGGTAGATTTCCATGAGCTGGAATTCATCCTAGTCTATATAGCAGGTTCCAAGAAACCCAGTGTGACATATAGTAAGATTCTGTCTCAGGAGAAGTTAAAACGTAGCTATGGCCCTCAGCTGAGCAATCTTCTGTGGCTTTGAAAATTAGAGTGGTCCGAATGGCAGAAGCATTTCCCAAAGAGGTCGGGAAAGCACTGGGGAGAAACCTACAGGCCTCTCCACACACTGATAGACGTATGAAAGAGGTGAGGCCAATAGCTATTGAGAAAGGCTGGGACTGAGACTTAAGGTCTCACTAAGACAGAAAAAAGCACAATGGCTAACCTGAAGTCTAACATGAGTTGGAACATATTGAGTGTCCACAGAGAACTTACACTGTATTGCTATTACTATTATTATTGTTACCATTATTACATTGGTATATATTATATTATATATATTATATTAGTATATCAAATCCTACATAGTTATAATGTATAACATGATTATTGATTATAATATATAATAACTTTCTGAGATGGTGCACTTTCAATAACTTAAAGTATATAATATAACCATTAATTGCATTCACTATGCGGTTCATACAGTAGATGTGGGATTCTTTGGCCAACATCTACACAACCTCTACTTCCACCCAGGCATTGGTAACCATCATTCTACTCTCTGCAGTGAGCTTTTCTTTGGAGTCTCTATATAGTTGACATCATATGACACTTGATGATTGTCCTATTAGAATTGTACAGTTTATGATACAGGGATGGAGTGATAAGAACTGCTCTCCTATACGGGGTAATGGTTATACCTGCCCAAACACAAGTGTGTAGGCATGCTTAGTCTTTCTGTGGAACTCCAGTGATACTGGCCACTGCATCAATCCTGATGGAATTTCTAATTGCCAGACCCTTTATAAATGACTTCCACATTTTTCTCTCATTTTCTTTTCATGATGATTCTCAGTTGGGCAGATTTTTCATGTCTTAAACTGACAATGCAAGAAACAGAGACACAGAATAATAAATATTAATTGACTAAATGATAGCTACAATTACTGGGATTTTTACCCAGGCAGTCTGGTTTATGGGGTGGCAGGGGCAGTGGTGGCAGTGGTGCCAGTGGTGATACAACTGCCGTGAACAGGTCCCTATGGTTTTGTTCTTTAGTTCTCTTTCTGAGGTACCCAAATCACAGAAAGAACAGAAGAGGAAGGGGGCCCTGAAGTGTGATTCAGAGCCTTTGTTACATGCTTGTGTACCTACCACTTTAGGATGCCATCAACTGGACTTTCTCTCAGCCCTCTAGACTCCCTTGTTCTCTTCCAGAGAGCAGAGCCTTTGCACCAGGCAGGACTGAAGGGCTAGAGACAGCTTGACTCTTACAGGTGTCAGAAGAGTCATCTCTTAGCAAAAACCATCATCATGGGCTTTGACAGGAAATGCAGGCTTCTCTCCTCTGCCCTATCCTGCACTGCCCATGCACAATTGAACGTGACTCTAATTTAGAGGGAAATGAAGCAATGTAACTTAATGAGAAATGGAAAATGGACAGAGGGTTAGGAGGTGGCAAAGGGGCAGGATGGCTGACACTAGAGAGTAATAAATAAACTACACCAAGGAGAGGGGTCCTGGGAGATCGTCCAGCAAATGAAAGCCACAGCCTTAGGCCTAGCAAGGAAGAGTGTTCTCCTCACCACACAGAGTAGGGACACTCACACTGTCCTGCCCTTTGTCCAGCTTTGTACACACCCACATGGAGAGGGTGAATGATGCAGACAGTGTTCCAGTGAGAGGGACACACTTGACCCTTGTCCCCTCTTCCATTCCCCAGGAAAAGAAGACAAAGGAAAACACCTAACCAATTTCTATTGGATTTCTAACACCAAATCCAATGACTCTAGTTTATGGTTCTGTCGAAGTCAATGCTCCAGTTTCTTAGTCAAATCCTTACAAGCTCAGAAATATCTTAGCTCTTCTGTCTTGCCACTGTATCAATGTACTCTGTGTCACAGTGAGCGCCAAGGGAGGGCAGGTGCTCCAGCTATAATCAGTGTCACCTATGTTTCCTCACCACTGAGAACAAGTTTCTCATGTGGCACCTCTATGATACAAGCTTTCTTCTCCTTCTGACAAGATGAGATTAGAGAGTGGATTCAGGCTTTCACTAATTACATATATCTGCAGAACATCTAAAATTCCCACAGTCCCCTTCCCATTACGAATTTCTGATAAAACTTTCATGAAATCAGAAAAGAACAAAATATATTAAAAGGGATCAAATTCGCCATTATTCCTCCAAGTACAAAGACCAATTTGTGTTTCATTTTGTTTTTTTTTTAATTCCGTACAAAGCATCCAAAGAAGAACGTAGCACATACGTACTATGCTTGCTGGGGTAGGCAGGAGGGTCTTCAGACCCCAGTGGTTTTGCAAGGTAAGCTTTTTAGCAATTCTTAAGCAAGAAGAATGAGAGTTTGAAGGCCACAACAGTTGGCTTCTCCATGAGAGAAAAAGACCATTTGCAGAGTAATACGGCTGTAGACTCTGCTGCCCTTTCTAATGATATATAGCATTTGTTTGGGATTCTCTATGTGGGTTTAAAGGACAATCTGTCCCAGTACACATAATATCTCCTGATTTGAGGTAAAAGAAAAGAGAGCCATAGTTGATACCACCGTCTCTGTGAGCTCCCAAACATCACGCAAGGCACTGTATGCTGATCCGTTCAGAGCAGTTTGAACTCCCTCCTGACTGTTTCTGCTTGTGTTCCGACTTAAAGAGGAGTCTGCATGAGGAGCTCCACCAGGGGCCTGTGAGCCCCATGCTGTGCGTGAGGCGGCAGCCTCTTGTGTACGTGTGTGCGTGCGTGCAGGCATGCTCACTTCCCTTTCTCCGCGTGATGAATAATGATTATCAAGCCTGGCAAAGGAGGTGTAATAACAGGATAGAAGAAGACACAGATAATAGGGCCTTTGTGGCACGAGCAGCAAGTTCATCGGAATCTGCTGGAATCCGGTTGTGAAAAGAGCGATGGATAGGAATGCAGAAAGGTAGACACTAACTTTCAGTTTTCAGATACATTTGCTGCACATGGTGATTAAAGCTATTTTTAAACACCCCTAAGTGTCTGCACTCCCTTTCCCAAGCATTCTTCTGTCAAAACTGTGTAAAATGGCAATAGATTTGTTGGGAACAATTGATTCATGTCTAAAAACATGGAATCTGATTCCACAGCAACAGTAGGTTGTCTGTCTAAAGGAAAATTCAGCTTGAGTAGCAGACGGCTTGGAAAGGCCCCCACAGCTCCTGCCAGCTGCCTTTTGGTGATCTATGGACACCTGCCTTCTACTTATGAGGTTCCAAGATGTCTGAGGTTGGGGAAGCCAGCTCTCAGATTCATAGGAGCAACCTCAGAGTTCCTGTGCAATTCAGGACATACCCAATGAGTTGTACCTTTTGTCATGGTAGGGAGGCAAGATACAGAGTTAGTATGTGTCCTCCAAGGTATTGGAAAGGCCATGAAAGGTATCACCAGTAAGTGAAGTTAGGGGAAGGTATGATAATTGAAGTTGAATATTGAAAGGTGTATAGGAGTTTGAGAGGTGTAGCTAGAACTAGGGTTAGGAAGCCCAAGATACTGTCATAGAGGCTGAAGGTCAGATTCACCTGGGCAAAACTCAAGTCTCTGTTTCTTGTGTCCATTGTAAAGACATGTACACATGAGGTCCTTACACTGGGTGTTCTCTTTGTTAAGTCCAAGGGAAAAATGGCCTACAAGAAATTAAGTATGTGCTAATGAAAGAAGCTGTCTTTAGAGACTGGTTGCTCTTTGACTTCATGCTCAGCTGCATCCTGCAGGCCAATCCAACTGCCCAGGTCCAGCAGGTAGCAATTACTAGTCCTAAGAATAGAAAAGCAAAGCAAGGTTGTGGAAGCAGAGGAAACAGTCTGCCAAGCCAAGGCCACACATGTGGTGAGTACTAGAGACAAGATCATACACATAGTCCCAAACACTGTAAGCTAGAATTGTGGCAACACGCACAGTAAAGAACATGTAACAAGAAATAAACCACAAAAGTTCTATAACAAGGCTCCCCTGAACGACATCTGTATTCATTCTTCCAGGTTGTTCTGAAACTCACGTGTACCTGGGATTTAGTGAAAGTCAGCAGTCAGCTAGGGCTATGTATTAAGGGAGAAAGGATAATCTGATACAGAGCATATAATTCTTGTGTTTTGAATCATGCAATCTAAGTTCAGATCCTGCTCTTACCACTTTCTGATGACAGCATTAACATACCTGTCAACCCCCTCCTTGTTTAAATGATTGAATAGTTAAGGATCCGAGAGACTCAGACCTGCAACCCTTCCTAACAGTCACCGTCTAGAGGAGGCCATTGAACTTTCTTGCCAACAGCACTTGCCATTGGTGACTTCTCTCCCTCCCTTGTGATAGGATTTCTCTATTTGGTGTCCAGGGCTCTATTAACTGCTTTCCCCTCACCAATGCAGACTGCTCCTTCTCAGACTCCTTTTCAGTTTCTTCCTTGTGCAATGGCTGATACATGTCCTAGCGGTCAGTGTTTGAGCATCTTTTCACTTTAACTAATCTACTCCCTGGTGATCACTTCCAGTCAGAATGGAAATGAATCCTCTACATGCAAATAGTTCTCATATCCAAGCTACCATAGTCACCCATTCCTGAAATTCAGGACCACATGACTGTACTTCTATATGGAGTTGCCCTCAAGTAGGTGTCTTAAGATGAACATATCCAAACCAGATCCTAATTTTGTTCTTCAAGCAGCAATAGAGCATTCCCCTTATCTGAAAAAAAAGTTCCTTTTGCCAGTGACTTAAGATAAAGCTAAAAGAAAATGAAAAATGTCTCCCTTTCTCATATAATCCATATCTACCACAGCTAACTCACCCCTGCTCTGGTCCTACCTACAACCCTCCTCCCTGATAACCACACAGTCTGTTAAACAGCCTTCATTTCTGATCTCCATGCACATGCCTCCACAGCCATTCATCAAGTACCTGCTAAAATATGTGTTTAAAACAATCGGTAGACAGTTTCTGCCTGTGTCCAAACCTGAAAGCCAGTCACCAGGAGCGCCAACAAACCTGAGAGCAGAGGTAAGACCAACTCTTCTGCTCCCAGCGACCCACCTGGAGGCCTCAGGACACACAAACACAGGAGCAGTCTGGAACAGGACCCTTCCAGTTTCTACCTACTACTGGAGCTGACCTGGTCCCACAGCTCTCTGTACCCAGATCCAGCTGAAAGAAAACAGGTCTACAGAAGTGATGACACACAGGCTTATAGAAGGGTCAAGCCACTGTCAGACACAGCAAGACAAACTAACACCAGAGACAACCTGATGGCAAGAAGCAAGCACAGGAACCTAAGCAACAGAAACCAAGATTACTTGGCATCATCAGAGCCCAGTTCTCCCAATAAAGGAAATCCTGGATATCCAAATGCAGTGGAAAAGCAAGATTTGGATTTAAAATCACATCTGATGGTGATGATAGAGGACTTTAAGAAGGACATAAATAAATCCTTGAAAGAAATATAGGACAACACAGGTAAAGAAATAGAAGCCCTTAAAGAAGAATCACAAAAATCCCTTAAAGAATTACAGAAAAACACTACCAAACATGTGAAGGAATTGAACAAAACCATCCAGAATTTAAAAAATGGAACTAGAAACAATAAAGAAATCACAAAGGGAGACAACCCTGTAGATAAAAAACCTAGGAAAGAGATCGGGAGTTATAGACGCAAGCATCACCAACAGAATATAAGAGATAGAAGACAGAATCTCAGGGGCAGAAGATACCATTGAAAAAATTGACACAACAATCAAAGAAAATGTAAAATGCAAAAAGCTTCTAACTCCCCAAAACCAGGAAATCCAGGACACAATAAAAAGACCAAATCTAAGGATAATGCATATAGAAGAGAGGGAAGACACCCAACTTAAAGGGCCAGTAAATATCTTCAACAAAATTATAGAAGAAAACTTCCCTAACCTAAAGAAAGAGATGTCCATAAACATACAAGAAGCCTACAGAACTCCAAATAGATTGGACCAAAAAAGAAATTTCTCCTGTCACATAATAATCAAAACACTAAATGCACAAAACAAAGAATATTAAAAGCAGTAAGGGGAAAAGGTCAAGTAACATATAAAGGCAGACCTATCAGAATCACACCAGACTTCTCGCCAGAAACTATGAAGGCCAGAAGATCCTGGACTGATGTCATACAGACCCTAAGAGAACAAAAATGCCAGCCCAGGCTACTATATCCTGCAAAACTCTCAATTACATAGATGGAGAAACCAAGATATTCCATGACAAAACCAAATCTGCACAATATCTTTCCACAAATCCAGCCCTACAAAGGATAATAGATGGAAAACTCCAACACAAGGAGGGAAACTACACCCTAGAAAAAGCAAGAAAGTAATTTCCTTGTAATGGACCCAAAAGAGAGCTACACAAACATAATTCCACCTGTAACAGCAAAAATAATAGGAAACAATAATCACTAATATTTAATGCCTCTCAACATCACTGGACTCAATTCCCCAATAAAAAGACATGGACTAATGGACTGGATATATAAAGAGGACCCAGCATTTTGCTGCATACAGAAAACATACCTCAGTGACAAAGGCAGACAATATCTCAGAAATAAAAGGATGGATAACAATTTTCCAAGCAAATGGTTCCAAGAAACAAGCTGGAGTAGCCATTCTAATATTGAATAAAATCGACTTTCAACCAAAAGCTATCCAAAAAGATAAGGAAGGACACTTCATATTCATCAAAGGAAAAATCTACCAAGATGAACTGTCAATCCTGAATATCTATGCTCCAAATGCAAGGAACATACATTTATTAAAGAAACCTTACTATTGCTCAAAGCACACATTGCACCTCACACAATAATAATGGCAGATTTCAACACCCCACTCTCATTAATAAACAGATCAAGGAAAACGAAACTAAACAGAGACATAGAGAAACTAACAGAAATTATGAAGCAAATGGATTTAACAGACATCTATAGAACATTTCATCCTAAAACAAAAGAATATACCTTCTTCTCAGCATATCGTGGTACCATCTCCAAAACTGACCATATAATCAGTCACAAAACAGCCCTCAACAGAAATAAGTAAATTGACATAATCCCATGCATCCTATCAGATCACCACAGACTAAGGCTAGTCTTCAATAACAACAAAAATGACAGAAAACCCACATACACACCCCCCCTACTCAATGATAACTTGGTCAAGGAAGAAATAAAGAAAGAAATTAAAGACTTCTTAGAATTTAATGAAAATGAAGGCACAACATACCCACTTATGGGACACAACCAAAGCAGTGCTAAGAGGAAAATTCATAGCTCTGAGTGTCTCCAAAAAGGAACTGGAGAGAGCAAACATGAGCAGTTTGACAGCACACCTAAAAGCTCTAGAACAAAAAGAAGCAAATACACCCAAGAGAAGTACAAGGCGGGAAATAATCAAACTTGGGGCTGAAATCAACCAAGTAGAAACAAAAAGAACTATACAAAGAATCAACAAAACCTGGAGTTGGTTCTTCGAGAAAATCAACAAGATAGATATACCCTTAGCCAGACTACCCAGAGGGCACAGAGAGTTTATCCAAACTAACAAAATCAGAAATGAAAAGGGAGGCATAACAACAAAACCTGAGGAAATTAAAAAAAAAAAAACCCATCAGATTCTATTACAAAATCTGGAAAATCTAGATGAAAATAGATAATTTTCTAGACAGATACCAGGTATCGAAGTTAAATCAGGATCAGATAAACCATTTAAACAGTCCCATAACTCCTAAAGAAATGGAAGCAATTATTAAAAGTCTTTCAACCAAAAAAACCCAGGACCAGATGAGTTTAGGGCAGAATTCTATCAGATCATCATAGAAGACCTCATACCATTACTGTCCAAACTATTCCACAAAATTGAAACAGACGGAACACTACCCAATTCCTTCTATGAAGCCACAATTACTCTTATACCTAAACCACACAAAGACTCAACAAAGAAAGAGAACTTCAGACCAATTTCACTTATGAATATCAACACAAAAATACTCAATAAAATTCTCTCAAACCAAATCCAAGAATGCATCAAAATGATCATTCATCATGATCAAGTAGACTTCAACCCAGGGATGCAGGGATGGTTCAATATATGGAAATCCATCGACATAATCCACTATATAAACAAACTCAAAGAAAAAAACCACATGATCATTTTGTGAGATGTTGAGAAAGCATTTGACAAAATTCAACAATGCTTCATGTTAAAAGTCTTGGAAAGATTAGGAATTCATGGCCAAGATCTAAACATATTAAAGGTAATATACAGTAAACCAGTAGCCAACATCGAACTAAATGGAGAGAAACTTGAAGCAATCCCACTAAAATCAGGGACTAGACAAGGCTGCCCACTCTCTCCCTACTTATTCAATATAGCACTCAAAGTCCTAGCCATAGCAATCAGACAACAAAAGGAAGTCAAAGAGATACAAATTGGAAAGGAGGAAGTCAAAATATCACTATTTGCAGATGATATGATAGTATACTTAAGTTACCCAAAAGTTCCAGCAGAGAACTACTAAGCCTGATAAACAACTTCAGCAAAGTGGCTGGGTATAAAATTAACTCTAACAAAACCATGGCCTTCCTCAACACAAAGAATAAACAGGCTGAGAAAGAAATTAGGGAAATGACACCCTTCATAATACTCCCAAATAACATAAAATACCTCGGTGTGACTCTAACCAACCAAGTGAAAGATCTGTATGACAAGAACTTCAAGTCTCTGAAGAAGGAAATTGAAGAAGATCTCAGAAGATGGAAAGACCTCCCATGTTCATGGATTGGCAGGATAAGTATAGTAAAAAATGGCCATTTTGTCAAAAGCAATCTACAGATTGAATGCAATGCCTATAAAAATTCCAACTCAATTCTCTATAGAGTTAGAAAGAGCAATTTGCAAATTCATTTGGAATAACAAAATACCCAGGATAGGGAAAACTATCCTCAACAATAAAGGCACTTCCAGGGGAATCACCATCTCTGACCTCAAGCAGTATTACAGAGCAATAGTGATAAAAACTATATGGTATTGGTACAGAGACAAGCAGATACATCAATGGAATAGAATTGAAAACCAAGAAATGAATCCACATACCTATGGTCACTTGATTTTTGACAAAGATACTAAAACCATCCAATAGAATAAAAGAATAGCATTTTCAAAAATGGTGCTGGTTCAACTGGAGGTCAGCATGTAGAGGAATGCAGATCGATCCATTCTTATCACCCTGTACAAAGCTTACATTCAAGTGGATCAAGCACCACCACATAAAACCAGATACACTCAAACTAATAGAAGAAAAAGTGGAGAAGAGCCTTGAACACATGGGCACTGGGGAAATTTTCCTGAACAAAACACCAATGGCTTATGCTCTAAGATCAAGAATCAAATGGGACCGCATAAAACTGCAAATCTTCTGTAAGGCAAAGGACACTGTCATTAAGACAAAAACAGAAACCAACAGATTGGGAAAAGATCTTTACCAATCCTACATCCAATAGAGGGCTAATATCCAATATATAGCACAAACTCAAGAAGTTAGACTCCAAAGAACCAAATAACACTATTAAAAAATGGGGTACAGAGGTAAACAAAGAATTCTCAGCTGAGGAATATCAAATGGCTGAGAAGTACCTAAAGAAATGTTTAAAGTCCTTAGTCATCAGGGAAATGCAAATCAAGGCAACCTTGAGATTCCACCTCACACCAGTCAGAATGGCTAAGATAAAAAAAAAACTCAGGTGACAGCAGATGCTGGCAAGGATATGGAGAAAGAGGAACACTCCTCCGTTGTTAGTGGGATTGCAATCTAGTACAATCACTCTGGTAATCAGTCTGGTGGTTCCTCAGAAAATTGGATCTAGTACTACCTGAGGACCCAGCTATAACTCTCCTGGGCATTATACCCAAATGATGCTCCAACATACAACAAAAGCACATGTTCCACTATGTTCATAGAAGCCTTATTTATAATAGCCAGAAAATGGAAAGAACCCAGATGCCCTTCAACAGAGGAGTGGATATAGAAATTGTATACATCTACACAATGGAGTACTACTCAGCTATCAAAAGCAATGACTTCATGAAATTCATAGGCAAATAGATAGAACTAGAAAATATCATCCTGGGTGAGGTAATCCAATCAGAAACACACACACACACACACACACACACACACACATACACACACACACACATGGCATGCACTCACTGATAAGTTGATATTGGTCCAAAAGCTTGAATTACCCAAGATACAATCCACAGACCACGTGAAGCTCAACAAGAAGGATGACTAAAGTACAGATGCTTCAGTCCTTCTTAAAAGGGGGAACAAAGATATTTATAGGAGAGATATGGAGACAAACTTTGGAGCAGAGACTGAAGGAATGGCCATTCTGAGCCTGTCCCACCTGAGGATCCAGCCCATACATACATAGCTACCAATCCTAGACAATATTGATGAAGCCAAGAAGTACATGCTGACAGAAGCCTGATATAGCCATCTCCCAAGAGCCTCTGCCAGAGTGTGACAAATACAGAGGTGAATGCAAACATTGAACTGAGAACAGGGTCCCCATTGGAGGAGTTAGAGAAAGGATTGAAGGAGCTGAAGAGATTTGCAACCCCATAAGAACCAACCACAATACCAACCAACCAGAGCTCCCTGGGACTAAACCACCACCTAAAGAGTACACACGGACAGACCCATGGCTCCAGCTGCATATGTAGCAGAGGATGGCCTTGTTGTACACCAATGGGAAGAGAAGCCCTTGGTCCTGCCAAGGCTGGAACCCCCTGGGTATGGGAATGTCAGGGTGGGGAGGCGGGAAGGGGAGGTGGTTCGGGTAGGGGAACACCCTTTTAGAAGAAGGGGGGGGAGAGTTTGGGATAGAGGGCTTATTGATAGGAAACTGGGAAAGGGAATAACATTTGAAATGTAAATTAAAACTATCCAATAAAAAATAAATTTAAAGGGGTTGGGGATTTAGCTCAGTGGTAGAGTACTTGCCTAGCAAGCACAAGGCCCTGGGTTCAGTCCACAGCTCCGAAAAAAAGAAAAGAAAAAATTTTTAAAAAATCTGTAGCTTGCTCAGAACTCTTTCTTCAATTTTACTTCATTCAGATTAAAACTACGTGTATCACAGTGACCACAATGGCTGTATGATCTGGCCTCCTCCCCACTGCCTCACCATGCATCACATAGCATAGCCTCCAGGCTGCTTTCTAATTCTGCTGCCAGGCTCCTACCCAGAAACTTCAGCCGATGCGCTCTCCCAGCCCTAAGAAGCCCACCCTCCACTTAGATGCACACTCACTCATCCTTTGCTTCTTCCCATCCCTGTCCGAATGTCTCTTACCCACGAAGCCTTCTGTGGCCGTCTAATATGAACTAGAAGCCATTCTTTCTCAGTTTCCCCTCCTTAAAAGATCTCATCACTGTATGTGAAATCAGTAAAATACACAATCATTTATATTTAGTTAGTGTCTCGTCATTTCGCTTCTCCCATTCAAAATCTATGTAGGCATGCGCACAGGCATGTACGTGGGCTCCAACTTCTGAGGAAAATGAAATGATTGGATTTCCTGAGCCCAGAACCCCAGGGCCAACCTGGCCAACCTACAGAGACTCCGTGTCTTAAAGAAAAGGCTATGAATTAGATAAAATAGAGCTGACTGCCATATTTAGCCAAGATGGAGAAGAAAGATTGGATTTATCCCTCTGCCTGAAATATCGAAATAAACTGCACAAATTATATGGAGGGGAAACAGCTTTCTAAAGACTGAGCAAGCGGCAAGAATTCTTTCAAGGTAAGAGACAAAACAGCCATGAGAATGCTGTCTTGAGGGGGTTATCACACCACTGAAAAGCAGAGGAGACAATGAAAGGCAAGGGACTCCATGCATTAAATGTATGGATCTGAGACTCTATATGGCAAAGACCCTAGAGTTCATAGGACTGGGTAGGAGAAAGAAGAATGTGGCTGTGTCCTATGGGTCCTCCTGACACTTGCCAGAGTACTCACCACAAAATGTTTCTCTGGAAGTCACTTGATGACGAAGAAACAAGCAACCAATAGGAGTTTATATAGGCCTGCAGAAAGTGTATGAATTACCCAGAGAGTGGAGCCTCACAGGTATGGGATAATTAGCCATACACTACAAATGTCCAGTAAATCACAAAAGAAAATAAGCAAAAAGGAGAAGTCATTTAATAATCACTATCCTAGAACTGAACCTGAAAATAGTCTAGCAGACACTGGTCCTTAAGCAGTTCTTGACATAGTATAGGTTTTTAAGAGTCTCCGTTTAAAGTTGTAGAGATGGGCTGTAGAGATGGCTCAGAGGTTAAGAGCACTAGCTGTTCTTCCAGGGGTCTCGAGTTCAATTCCCAGCAACGACATGGTGACTCATAGCTATGTATAATGAGATCTAGTGCCCTAGTCTGGTTGCAGACATACATGCAGGCAGAAAACTGTACACATAACAAAATAAAGTTGTAGAGGTTAAAAACTGAAGTTATGGGTAGAAATATTGGCAAGTTAGACATAGAAGGAAAGATTTGTAAAGCTGGGTAAAAATTATGCAATGAGAAACAGAGAAAAAGGAATTAAAATGAAACGTGGGACTGAGGAGGTGAACGAGCGAGCACAGTGCTCACTGCACATGTGTGAGGGCCTGAGGTGAGAGCCGCAGAACCACATACATCCAAACACATGACCACGTGTCATTAATCCCAGTGCCCAGTGGTGAGGTGAGAGATACAAGCAGGAGGATCCCTGGAAGCTCACAAGCCGGCTAGCTTGGTGCAAGCCACGGTGAACAATACAGGGCACTGTCTCAAACAAGGTAAACCACCAGGACCGACACGGGACATTGTACTCCGATTTCCACAGACACATTGCAGTAAGTGTGCAGTGCACACACACACAATGCACACAAGGATAAAAACGGGAAGAGCTTCTATGATGTGGAGGACAACTGCAAAGCCCTACTTTGGGTGTACAAACAGCCTTAAATAAGAGAGTGAGGGTTGTGGCAAAAGGAGTCGAAGAAATAATAGGTAATTTCATTTTTATGTTTTGAAGAAACAATTTATGAAAGTTTTGGTGAGAACTATAAACCTACAAGAAGCTCAAAAAATTACGAGCACAATTAGATAATAGAAACTAAGGTGAAAAATCCAAATTCAAATGAGAGAAAGAAAACCTTAAAGACCGCAGAGATGCAGAACAATGAAAGCAAAGCAAGAATTCTCATTGGAATTCTCATGTGCTGCTTAGTTCATTTCATTAATATGACATGATATTTGGGAGGAGGGAATTCCTTCCACCAGACTGCTCCATAGGTATGTCTCTGGGGGTATTTTCTTAATTAAAATCTATGTGGGAAGGAAGGTCCAGCCTACTGTGGGTGGTACCGACCTGGCACAGGTGATCCTAAGTTGTACATGAAAGCAGGCTGAGCAACTGTGAGGAACAAGCCAGTAAGCAGCATTCTTCCATGGTCTCTGCTGCAGTTCCTGCCGCCAGGTTCCTGCCAATGGACTGAAAGCTATAAGCTGAAATAAACCCTTTATTTTCCAAGATTTTGGTTTTTGTTTGTTTGTTTGGGAGGGGTCATAGTGTTTATCATGTAAGAATAAAAAATGCAGCTAAGAAGTCAGAAGTTTAAAAAAGCCCTAAATAGCTCAAATTCCAGATCCTGCCCTCTACCTGTACTAACTGACCATAAAGTTAGATTAAAATCTTAGAGAATAATCTTGAGAAGCAGGAAGCTTCTCCCAGGAATTGATAGACCATAAAGTAAACAATCTTGAGAAACAGGAAGCTCCTCCTTGTGATTTTTCACTGGTATTCTCGACATTTTCCAATGACGCCCTCCCTACTTGCTTGGGTTGAGGTTTCTTCCTTTAAATTCCCCTTGTCTTAGTTACTGGGGGTCGAACTCCACTGTCCCTGCATGGGATATGAGTTCTTGGAGGGTCGAATCATCCCGAGACTTGAATGAGGGTCTCCCCGCTCCGGGGGTCTTTCAATCACAGCAGTAAAATACAAACTGGAAAATTCTGAGCCTAGGAAAATATCTTTTAAATCAAAGGTGAAATACAATAATTTTAAAACATAAAAAAAATGCTAAATACACCAAAAGCTGAGAGCTTTCACTACCAGCCCAGCTGCCTTATAAAACAGTCCCAAGGCAGAAGGAAAAAACAATGCCAAATCAAAATACAGAGCTGCACAGAAGCAGTGCGCTAGAGAGGTAGCAACAGAAAGGAGACAACATTTTTCCTATGGTTTTGAACTGTTTAAAAGTTCTTGGAGTAAATACAGCAGCAATATATTTCAGTATATACGACATACATAAAGTTAAGAGAGCAATTACATAGAGGTTGGGGGAGAATACAGAAGTATACAGCCTTCTTCTGTTTAAACTCTATGTGAGGTGGTAAAACAGACCTTAAAAGTAAATCATGGGGATTAAAGATTCATTTCTTGCCATCCATACATTCGGGTTGCACACCATGGTGTCAATCAACCGCAAACGGAATATCTCTGATAAACACGTTATCCTGCTGCTCAGACCGAGTCAGTCCTGTAATTCTAGCATCTGCATTGAAGATGGACAGATTCTTTTCTCTGTCTTATCCCCTTGATAATGAAGTACATTTATACTGTTCTTCCTGTGCAGGCACAGCTTGATGTATTGTACATTGTTTTATTGATCTCAGATAAGACAATTTTTATGAAGTGAAGGTTTGGGGCAGTGTTAGATAATGCCCTTGGATACCATTTTTCTCCCAAGAACATGCATTCCCTATTTGCCTCTGTGATATACTCAGTGCATGCAACAATCTTAGGATTTTTATCATTGTTGCAACTGCTTTAGTAGTCTGTGATCTGAGAGATTTGATGCCACTTAGGACACTAAAATTTTCAGTCAATATAAGATGTCCAAACTAAGTAAGTGACTGTTCCACCAATTGCCTGTGACTCTCTTCTGAGGCCACACAAATACTGAAATTAGGCCAGTTAACAACAGCCCAATGACTTTTAAGTATTTAAATAAAAGGAAGAATTACACATCTCTCATGTTAAATCAAAAGTTCGAACTGTTAGCATACAGGATACATGACATACAGAAAGCCAAGTTAGGCTGAAAGCCAGGCTTCTTACACTACATTGTAATACAAAAGACAAATTCCTGCAATTAAAAGAGCCATTTAACATGAGGAGATTTATTGGTGACGTGGAAAAAGTTGACTGGTGTGCATTCAAGATGAAACCAACATCCCTCACTTAAGGCAAGGCCTAATGAGAATGGCGTGCTTACTCTCGTCAGTTCTTTGATGAGTCAGATGGAGGAAGCGCCAAAAGAAAAACCAGAAGAAGCAGAGATTAGCTCATGGGGCTTTTGAGGAGAAGCCATCTCTGTAACATCAACATGCAGGATGAGGGAATGGCCATCGTTATAGAAGCCACAGCAGGTTAAATATAAAACACAGACACCTGATGATGGTGACGACACTGAGTAACAGAGTTTCCATGCACACAGAACCACTTCCTACTGGAGAAAGACGTCATCCAAGCATCCTAGCTGGAGGGGGCTTGGAATCTGGCTTCAAAGCATCACAGGACAACTTGCTTTACTATGAAGGGCTAATGCACATGAAGTTTTAAGGTCTATCCTAATGCATCATTAAAAAGAAATCCAAACATCCATAAGAACGACACTACATCTACTCTGCCAGCACTCCGTAAGTGAAACAACAAAAGCCCCAGAGTAACAACACATTTGCTTATAGCACATTGTTTCTGTTGTGTTGTAGCTCAATTGGAGTTTTTGATTAACCTGCAGTAGTTGTAAAATATGATGTGTAGACACATAAAACAACACGAACAATCAATATTCCCCTTCTACTTTTCATCTCCCTCTGTTGAAGTTTTTACAGCCCTCTCTTCTGCATTATCATAAAATAATGATAGGTACTTGTGAGCATTCCCTCTGTCTACAGCAGAGCACAACTTCCTCCCGTCAAACAGCATGTTGGTATCAATTGTCCAATTTTTTTTCTTTTCTGCCACATCTGACACTTCCTGGCTTTGGTAATTACCATTCTACTTCAGTGAGATGTGGCATTGTATGTCACTTTGCATAATGTCTCCCAGGTGTGTCCATTATCTACAAATGAGAGAAACCTATTGTTTTTTATTATTACCTGCATTTGCGTGTGTGTGTGTGTGTGTGTGTGTGTGTGTGTGTGTGTGTGTGTGTGTGTGTGTGTCTAGCGGGCATGCAAACTCTCTGGCACATCTGAGGTGGTTGAAAAAAACCTAAAGGAGTTGGTCCTTTCCTTCTATCCTGCTAACTCTGAAGATTAACGTCAAGTTGTCAATCTTGAAGGCGAGCCTTTACATGTCAAGTCAACCTAGAAGCCCCAGAATTCTACTTTTTCCTATAGGTTAATAATATTCAATCATATGGACCTAGGATAGTTTAATATATCTTTGGGGTTTATTGATTTCATTTATTTTTAATGAATGAATGTATGTATGTATGTATGTAAATCATATGGTAAATGGCTTGCTAGCTTGTTTTAACTAGGTATTTAGATAATTCCAAACTACTTCAAGAAAAAGATCCTTTCAAAACATCCCTATCATTGACAATGTACCTGTTCACCCATGAGCCTTGCTGAAGATAGGCAGTGAGGTTAGTGATTTTTCCATGCCTGCTAACACAACATCCATTTGGAAGTCCATGGATCAAGAAATACCTTCACATTTCAAGTCTTACTGATTGGCTGTTCTAATAGTAAACAAAGCATAATTCAGAGGAGAGAACAAAGAAAGTCACTTAATAATGATTTAGGGTCAATTTAATCAAGAAAATCTAAGTGTTTATGCTCTAGTTAAAAAAAAGTTTCAAAATATATTATGCAACAACTAATAAAACTGCACAATGAAATAAAACACAATTATCATTGAGTATTTTAATAAGCCTCTCGATAATTGATAGAACAAATACACAAAGATATCATCAAAGATACTGAAGGGATGAGTGAAATTATCAACCAAACTGACTTGATTCACATTTATAGACTGTTGAATGCAACAGCAGATTATATATTCTTTTCAAGCTCCCATGAAGCATAAACCAAAGAAAAGGGCAATACACTGCCCCATCAATCAGCCTCTCTAAATTTAAAAGGATCCAGATGCTAAGAACTATGTTCTTTGACCATGCCAGAACTAAATTAGAAATGGATAACAGAATGGTCGCTGAAAAGTCCCCCAAAATTTCTAATGAAATAACACACTCCTAGATAATCCATGGGTCAAAGAGAAAACCAATATAGAAGGTATTTTGAGCTTAATAACGAAATATAATACATCAAAATGTATCTGATAACACTAAGTCACTGAACGGGAAATGTGACACTACAGACGAGCTGCAACTCAATTTTATCTTCACCTGTGGAGCTGAAAGAAGGAAAGCAAATGATGTCAAAGTAGGCAGAAAAAATAAAGACATGAGCAGAAGAAGCAAAAGGGAAGGAAGAATCAGGGAGGGAGGGCGAAACAATAGATCATTTATGAACACAGAGGAAATATCAAAGGAAACAGAAAAAAACTATTGAGACCATCAATGAAATAGAAAAACTGCTGTTTGAAATCAATTAACACCAATAAACTAGAAAGATCTAGAGAAACACAAAAGAGCCTCAAGTAATAAGCATGAAAAATAAAAGAGCTCTCATGTCTAAAGACTCAACCAATGTGAAAAAAAGTATGGAAACATTAGCAACTTTACACTTCTAAGTTTGACAACTTCTGTAAAATTTGGGGAATTCTTTGAGTAACCCAAATTACCAAGACTCACTCAAGAAACAATAGCCCTAAGGCTGCCAAAGAGGAGTAACATGTTGTCACAACACTATAAGGAAGTAAACTCTAAGCTACTACCATCATAAACAAAGCCTAGCAGGCACACAAAGAAAAAGTCTACATAAAATTATCTAGAATTGAACACTTCTCACCTCACATTCTGAACACATCATTATTGCAATATTAAATAAAGATAAATACATTAGAAGGGAAAAGAACCAACCAAAATCCCTTATGAACACAGGAAAAATTTCCTAATCAAACTTTTCTCAAATAAAATTTGAAATATAATACAAAATATATTATAACTAGTAAATCTCATCTCAGGGGCTAATATAAATTAGAAAATCAATTCATGTGTTTCAGTATATTATGAAACTAAAAAAAAATGCATAATTGTCTCAGTACATACGAAAGGAGCAGTAATGCAACATCCAACATGAATTCCTCAAAAACTCAGCAAGCCAAACACAGAGAAGGTCCTTCTTGGAAGGATGAACAACTTGCTTTCTGACATGACACTTAATGGCACAACACTGCATGTCTTCCTGGTATTAAGACCCAGAAAATGATGCATTATCTTAGCACCACACTCATGTTTGCACTGGAGGTAATGATCAACACACAATCAGGAAAAACAAAGAACCACAAAGTATCCAAATAGAGGAGAAGAGTTAAAGTTGTTGCATTTCCAAAGCACTCAACAATCAATGCAAAAAACTGTCCCACAATGTTTGTAAAGGTGCTATAATTATTAAATGTATCAATGTTAGTATCCCAAGATACAAGGTCAGTACATAATACTCAATTGTATTTCTACATATTATTGGTGAACAATTAGACATTGAAGTTTTTTAAAGTACCATTTACAATGGTATTGATCAACAATATAAAATATTGACATAAAAATCTGATGAATCTGAACACCACAGACAATAAACTATTGTTCAGAAGACTGTAGAGCAGTTTAAATAAGTGGAAAGAAATACATCTTGAATGAGAAGACTCGATTCCATTGAGATGGCAATTCTCTCTGAATGCTATTGTAGATTAAATCCAATCACACATGGAAGCCCAGGCATCTTTTTGTATTAGTGGCAAATTTAATCAGTAACAAGCTAATTCTGAACTCTATACAAAAAATTCTAATGGCCTAGTGCAGTTCAAACAACTTTAAAAAAAAATAGAAGTCCAAAAATTGTGATTCAAATTTTACTATAAAGCAATTACAAGTCAAACAATGTGCAATTGGTATAAAGACAGAAGAAAAAATCAGAATTGTCTAGAATAGAATGTTAAGAAAATTTTCAGTTACTACATTAAAAGCACGATCCACAAAAGAATAAATTGACAAGTTGCACTTCATCAACATAAAAAGGTCTGTCATTCATAAAGACAGTATTATAATGAAAAAACAGCCATAGACAAGCTGGAAATATTTGCAAAGTATTTATTCAGTAAAGGATTTTGCATAAAAATGTAAGTATCTTTCAAAACTCATTTAAAAGATATAATTCAAAAAAATACAGGTACAAGGTTTAAGCAAATACTTTACTTAGGCAGATCTATGGATATATGCTTGAAGAGATAGCTCATCATGAGAACTTATGTCTAGCATGTACAAGATCCTGGCTTCTGACATTACAAAAGAAGAAGAAGAGCTAGAGACACAGGAAGGGAGAAAGTGCCAAAAAGCAGGCAAAGGAAAGAAAGATTTTCAATATCATTAGTCCTCAGTGAAATTAAAACTAAAACTACTACAAAGAGAACTATCAGACACCACATATAATAAATAAACTTTAAGAATACGCCTCCCCAACCAACAGATTGGGAAAAGATCTTTACCAATCCTATATCTGATAGAGGACTAATATCTAATATATACAAAGAACTCAAGAAATAAGACTCCAGAGAGCCAAATAACCCTATTAAAAATGGGGTACAGAGCTAAACAAAGAATTCTCAGCAGAGGAATATCGAATGGCTGAGGAGCACCTAAACAAATGCTCAACATCCTTAGTCATCAGGGAAATGCAAATCAAAGCAACCCTGAGATTCCGCCTCACTCCAGCCAGAATGGCTAAGATAAAAAACTCAGATGCTGTTGAGGATGTGGAGAAAGAGGAATACTCCTCCACTGTTGGTGGGATTGCAAGCTGCTACAATAATTCTGGCAGTTCCTTGGAAAATTGGACATAGTACTACCTGAGGACTCAGCTAGAACACTCCTGGTCATATATCCAAAAGATGCTCCAACATATAACAAGGAAACATGCTCTACTATGTTCATAGCAGCCTTATTTATAATAGCCAGAAGCTGGAAAGAACCCAGATGTCCTTCAACAGAGGAATGCATACAGAAAATGTGGTACGTTTACAATGGAGTACTACTTAGCTATTAAAAACAATGACTTCATGAAATTCATAGGCAAATGGATGGAACTAGAAAATATCATCCTCAGTGAGGTAACCCAATCACAAAAGAACACATATGGTACGCACTCACTGATAAGTAGACATTAGCCCCAAAGTTTGGAATACTCAAGATACAATTCACAGACCACATGAAGCTCAAGAAGAAGGAAGACCAAAGTACAGATGCTTCAGTCCTTCTTAGAAGAGAGAACAAAAATACTCACAGGAGGAAATATGGAGACAAAGCGTGAAGGAAAGGCCATCCAGAGACTGCCCCACCTGGGGATCCAGAGCATATATACACAGTCACCAAACTGAGACAATATTCTGATGCCAAGAGGTGCATGCTAACAGGACCCTGATATAGCTATCTCCTGAGAGGCTCCGCCAGAGAATGCTAATGCTTGCAGCCAACCACTGAACTGAGAATGGGGTCCCCATTGGAGGAGTTAGAGAAAGGATTGAAGGAGCTGAGGGGTTTGCAACTCCATAAGAAGAACAATATCAATCAACCAGACACACCAGAGATCTCAGGGACTAAACCACCATCCCAAGAGTACACAGGGATGGACCTATGGCTCCATCTGCATATGTAGTAGAGGATGGCATTGTCGGGCATCAATGGGAGAAGAGGCCCATGCCCCTGTCAAGGCTAGATGTCCCAGTGTAGGGGAATGTCAGGGCATGGAGGTGGGAGGGAGTGGGTGCATGGGTTGGGGAGCACCCTCATAGAAGCAGGGGTAGATAGCTGGAGGGGCAACCAGGAATGGGGGTAACATTTGAAATGTAAATTTAAAAAATCCAAAAAAGAAAAATCCAAAATCTACGTCTCCCTATAAAATAAAAGCATACATCCATGCAAAGACATGTGGGGGGGGGGCCTAGTTGAATAATAATGGATCATAGGCTCATATATTTTAATATTTAGTCATCAGGGAGTAGCACTATTAAATATTAGAAAGTGTAGTCTTGTTGGGGATAGACTGAGTTTTCAATCACTCACACCAGAACCAGATTCTCTCTTCCTATTGTTAAAGATATAATTCTCAACAACTGCTCCAGCATCTGCCTGTACACTGTCATGCTTCCTGCCATGATGATGATGGATCAAACCTCTGAAACTGTAAGGGAGCCCTCAATTAAATGCTTTTTCTATGTCAGTTACCCTGATCATTGTGGTTTTTCACAGCAATAGAACAGTGACTAAGACAGAAGCTGCTACCAGGAACTGGGGTATTGCTGTGGCAGGCCTGACCATGCTATTAAAGGAACATGGAAGACTTTGGAACTTTGGACTAGAAAAGTGGCTAGAATCTTTAGGTGAGGATTAGAGGACTATCCGAGCTAGTAGGAACATAAAGACAATGGTACTAAAGGCAATGTGGGCTATGAGAGCTCATCTCAAGAAGTTTCAGAGGTGAAGAATAATAGTAATTGATCTAAAGGTCATTTTTATGATATTTGGGCAAAGAATGGGACCTTGTCCTAAAAATCTACCTGAAACTAAAATGAAGACTTTTAGATTAATGGGATTGGCAGAGGAGATTTCAAGACAGCCTAATATTGAATATGTCATGTGGTTATTAGTGGCTACTCTTTTGCACATCTAAAATGAAAAGGAGCAAGCTGAGGAAGGGAAAATTCAAAATGTACAGTTTGAGGAGGAAAAGGAAAACCAGGAACACTAGGAAGTGTAATGGAGCTAAAGTTCATGCTCAAGGAAGCAAGAGTTTTAAAGGAAAGACTATGCTAAATAGAATAAAGGGACTCCTGACTCAGGGCAAGACCCCACACAGCTATGCTTCTAACTTGTAAAAAGGAATTAAAGAAAAGATTAAGCAGTGGAGGAAACCATTAAAAACAGAAAGCTGATGAAAATGTATTCAACAAAAGAAGCCAAGTTTCAGCCTTCGCAATACAGGGAACTTGGCAGCTTTAGCCACATGGGTCTAGATTGAGGATTAAGAATACAAAAAGAAGTTGTTAAAGCTAAAGAAAGCCAGGACATTAAGGACAGATATGTATCAGGAGTGTCCCTGCTTGGAGGCTCAGAGAGGCCATTGCATGAAGCTGTGAAGGTGAAGCCTAGAATATTTACAGACCTCAAGATGTTACAGATGCAAAAAAGTCATGGGACACCTTCCAAGGAGAGCTACTAACAGATATATAACTAGCTCAAGAGAGCGATGTATGTTCTAGTCAACAAAGCTGAAACAGAGATACAAAGAACACACTGATGTCAGACAAAGAAATGCTGAATTTGAAGATTGTTCTGCTAGTATTGGGTCATGGTTTATTCCAGGAGTTCCTCACTATGCTCCTTTTCCTCCCCTTTGAACTGTTAATGTAATACATAGTCTAGGCCATTATATATTTGAAGTATAGATTTTCTTTTTTCATTTTTATTTTCACAGGATTTACAGTTAAGACAATGTCATGAGTCTCAGAAGAGAGTTTGAATCTTGAACCTTTAAAGTGTTGAGACTGAACAACTATGGGGACTTTTGAAGTTAGACTAAATGCAATTTGCACTATGACATGACTACAAGCCTATGGGGTCCAGGTAGTGGAATGTGGTGATTTGAATAAGAATAGATAGCTCTGTAGGTTCATATATTTGAATGCTTAATCATAGGGAGTAGTATTATTTAAAAAGATTAAAAGGATTAGGAGGTTGACCTTCTGGAAGAAATGTGTCACTGGGAGTTGGCTTTGAGATTTCAAAAGCCCATGCCAAGACCAGACATACAAGTTCACATTCTCTCTCTACCCTCTCTTCTCTTCTCTTCTCTTCTCTTCTCTTCTCTTCTCTTCTCTTCTCTTCTCTTCTCTTCTCTTCTCTTCTCTCTCCTCTCCTCTCCTCTTCTTTCTTCTTCTTCTTCTTCCTCTTCTTCTTCTTCTTTTTCTTCTTCTTCTTCTTCTTCTTCTTCTTCTTCTTCTTCTTCTTCTTCTTCTTCTTCTTCTTCTTCTTCTTCTTCTTCTTCTTCTTCTTCTTCTTCTTCTTCTTCTTCTTCTTCTTCTTCTTTTCTTCTTCTTCTTCTTCTTCTTCTTCTTCTTCTTCTTCCTCCTCCTCCTCCTCCTCCTCCTCCTCCTCCTCCTCCTTCTCTCTCTCTCTCTCTCTCTCTCTCTCTCTCTCTCTCTCTCTCTCTCTGCCTACAAATCAGGATGTAGTTCTCAGTTACTGCCCCCCCATGTCTGCCTAAATGTCATGATGCTTCCTGCCATGATAATAATATATACTAAACCTCTAAAACTGTAAGAAATCCCCCATTTATATGCTTTCTTTTACAACAGATGCCTTAATCATTGTGTATCTTTACAACAATAGACCAGTGACCAAGTCAATCCCTAACAGCACTATATGTATTGTCTAGACTTGAAGTATCCATCTGTAAGTGTGACTTACTTGTACTGTTGAATATTCCTCCTCAGAAAACAAATTATTTTTATTTTTAAGATACCTATATGTGAATAAAGCCATACAAAAGAAAATGAAGAATATATACTGAAGTGTTCAGTTGATGCAAATCACCAGAAGATAGAAATCAGCAACAGGAACTATGCTTGTTACTTGTCTATTGTGATAAACACCATGATCAAAAGCAACTTGGAGGGGGAAGATTTATTTCATCTTATACTTCCAGGTCACACTCCATCACTGACAAAAGTCAGATGGGAATTCAAGGCAGGAACCTAAAGGTAGAAGCAGAACCTAGGTAACACTGCTTATGATTCATTTTCTGGCTTGCTCACTGACACATGCTCAGCTAGTTTTCTTAGACAACCAGGGCCAACCTGCTGAGAAATGCCGCTGCCCATGTGGGGTCAGTTCTCCCATACTTACCTTAATCAGGACAATCTCTCACAATCATGGCCATCAGCCAATCTGATAGAGGCAATATTTCAACTGAGGTTCCCTCATTACTCATAACTCTAGATTGTGTCACTTCACAATAAAAGTAACCAGAATACTGCCAAGAAGAGCATATCATCAGTTGTCTAAAGAATTGTAAAGATCAGAGAGAAGTAGGTGAAATATAAAGGGGTATAAGGGCACTGTGTGTGGTGGAAATATTTACCATCTTCATTGAAACTTTGACTCATCAATGTATACATATGTCAAACTCAATGTGTTGTATTGTTGTATGTCAAAGCTCACTAACACTGTCAATTTTTAATAAAGAATAGAAGTGATAATCAAAAGCATTGCTGGGCCAGTGATAGGACTTAGTGGGTGAAGGCCCTTATCATCAACCCTGATGACTTAAGTTAGATTCCCTGTATAATAGAGGAAGAACTGAGTCATACAAATTGTAGTCTGACCTCTACATGCACACTGTGCGACAAACACACATCCACATACAAAATTAACAAATGTAATAAATTAGCTCTTGGCCCTACCTAACATCCTAGTCCTCATTCTGGGACTCTGAGCCAGGCCCACAGAGATGGGTACAATGTGGTGTGGGTTCTCAAAGACTTCTTAGTGTGGTTATGGAATGAAACAAGTGAATAGGTTACAACAAACAGATTGGTTTTGAGAAACATGGAATTAAAATTAAAGATGGCAAATAGTACAGGGACTTAATGTTCAAACAGAACTAAAATCTTCCAAACGAAAGGGAAAAAAAATCATAGCCTCCTTCTCTGTGCATCCTAAACAGAGATTTCTTAAATGTGGGAGTCAGCTTTGGTGTGTTCTACCTTTCTGTGTCCTACTTTTGTGTGTGCTTTTGTTTTGTTTTGTTTTTAACTTTATCTCGTCATCTTTTCCCATAGCAACCTCCCATATTAATGCCTTTCCCCTCTGTAAACATTCTGCATAGGGAAGTCATGAAAGTCTGATGATGCCTCCTAGACAGTTGGCAGAGTTTTCCTCACATTGGTCAGCAACCAGTGACAGTAATTAAATGGGGTGGGACCTGATTTAAAAGTGTAGAGAATATTCCAAGGATAGAGCACCAAAGAGGTCCACAAGCTGATGTGACATCTGTCTGAGAGAAAAATCTTCTTAAGGGCTAGTTGAAGCAGCCCCATAGACAGGACTTCCTTTCAAGACTGCTACTGTACCACCTGCCCATAGCCTGCTCCAGCAAAGGTGAGCATATGGAGATCAAAAGATGTTTAGTAGGATAAGGTGCATGGGGCAGATACTGTTCACTATATTATACATAGAAAGGTATGCCATGCTGTGACTTAAGCAAACCTGAAAATTATAGCTATTTCTATTTATTTTACTGTTTGTCTGTTTGTCTGCTTTGAGACAAGGTCTCAATATGAAACCTTAGCCAGCCTGGACCTCACTGTGTAGACAGAGCTGGTCCTCTAAGAGAGATCCAGCTGTTTCTGCCTCTGCCTCCCAAGTGCCTCGCCACACTATTTAACTCTCAAGTTATTCACCATCTGATCACAGACTCCATTCCCACAAAGCTTCCCAGTATATGAACTGGAGTTTCTACAGGAAGTTTTACCAGTGCTTTCCCTGACTATTCTGCTGCCTGCCCTCTGAGACTCCACCCAAGGCAAGTGAAGCTTCGGTGGTCCTCTGGTGAAACAGTGTTTGCCCCTAATCATGCATGCTGAGAAATAGTGGGTGCAGTGCAGCAAGAGGAGTGGACAGCTGTAGCTCGTGTAGAAGATCACCATGGTTCTCCAGGACATGGAAGATTGGATTTTTGTCAGTGCCTCTTTCTCCACATTTAGGCAATTAGACAAGAAGAGTCAAAGGAAGCCAGCCAGGAGTAGGTAGGAGGCTCAACCAGAAATGACGCCTCAGGTGTCATTCTTCACGCTAGAAGCTTCCAGAGAAGGGTAGGGATGAGATTCAGGTCAGCACTTACAGGCTGTTAAGAAAGTGAATCAATCAATCACGAATAATGCAAAGCTCCATGAGGAATTCAAGAGGGTATGAGATTTGGGGAGGAGATAGAAGCCAAAAAATGTCCTAGGGAAGGCCTAGAGCCAGGAAGGGAAAATAAGAGGAGCCACCATTCCCCCACAGACATGACCCATGACACAATGGAATAGTGGTAAGAAACAAAAAATAATGGAAACGTGAAGTAGGGTCATCCTGCAGCAGGCCGTGCAGTCAACATAATGTAAGCTACTTCCTACTGCTGGAGTCAGACAGAGCACGGCATGCTGTCTAAGGTCAAGGACACTAGCAAGAAATAGGTTTGGAGAAGGACAAGGAGTTCTGAGACAGTCATGTTGATCTTCAGGTGAGAAACAGGTCCCCATGTTGTTTATGGTAGGAGGGAGAAGCATCAGTAAAATAGCTAGGGCTCTGGGTCCAGAGCTTTAAGAACAAGATTTAGAATAAACGAGGCTATGACAGTCATTGGTATGTGCTACAATATAAGAGTAATGTAAATGACTATGCCTTCCTGCTTCTAAAAACCTACCTTTTCCTGGGTTCTGACAACCCACCATCACTGAGCGCAAATAACATGTGCATCTACATTGTTTATCAAACATCTCTAAGGGTTTCTATCCGACTGTGTAACAGGCATACGTCAGGAAGAATGTGTCCAAAGAAGTCTGCGGTCAAGCATCAGATTTGAGCTAAATAAAGAGAAGGCTCTCACTCCAGCTGACAGAGGCCCCAGAGGCCATCCAACACAACCAGGCTCAAGTGCGTGAACTAACATCTCCATCTCTGAGGCCCGGCTCTTTAATTGTTGCTTTCTTTCTCTGACACAGACTGTGAAGGGCTCACCAATGCAGCCTGCTCATCACTGTCTAGATCGATCTACCTTCAGTCCAACCTTTCACCGATCTATTTTCTACACGGGGCATTGAAGACTCATTGATGAGCCAGATCTGGCTGTGTTCTCCATGAACTCACAGTTTGCTCATCTAACAGTTCACTCCTTTTCACATGTCCTTGTGACTTAATCAATCAATTAAAACATAAAACTATCTCTGTTTGCCAGTGTCTCGCAGTAGAACCCAGAGAGTCACTGAATCTCCCAGAGAGGTTCACAAGTTCAGAAACCAACTGTCTCTTCTCAAAAGCAAAACCGAACAACAAACAAACAAACAACAACAACAACAAAACAGGCTTGTAAAATGCAACAAAACTCGCTAGTAAGCAAGTAGATATATTAAGAAAACCACCACACAAAGAACACAAACAAAAACACGTGTCCTTGAATGTTTACCCCGGATCAAGAAAAAGAAAAACACATAAAGCAGTTAAATATAGAACGATGGTGGCATACTTGTAAACCCAGTTATAGGGAGGCAGAGGCAGATGGATTCCTAGGGCTCATTGCCCAGCAGCCTAACATGAGTGCTGACCTCCAAATTAATACAAAACCCTGCTTCAAAAAAAAAAAGAAAATCAAGGTGGATGGCATTTGAGAAACAATCCCTGATATTGGCCTCTGGCCTTCACATATACATGAACATGTACACTTATACACACATGGACACACACACACACACACACACACACACACACACACACAGGTTGACATTGGCAAGTGAGTTTTTATCAAATGCCTGACCCCTTGATTCTTCAATTTTTCTCCCTTATTTTACTACTAGTCACAATGTACAATACAAAGAACAGCAACTATTTGTGGCTCTATGTTTGGTCAGCCTGAATTTTAAAAGGTTACAACCCTGCAGGAAGGAGAGAGCTATTTGGCCCACTTTGGGACCACACTTAAACAAGAGATAACACCCTCAATGTGGCTGGCCCTGTAGCTAACCTGACATGTCGTTTAGAAAGCATCGCTGTCATTAGCCATATGCTACATCGGGATTTGGGGTCATGACTTTATCGGAGTCTCTACCTTTGGAATGAAGTCTTCAAGAATGACCATATGCTGAGGCTAGAGGTCAGCCGAAGAGCGTCCCCGCTGTCATGTATGCATGAGCCCTGCTGATTGGCTTTTCAGAAGATTCTGACCACAAGCGCTGGATCTTTGCCAAAGCCATTAGCCCCAAGATGTCACTGACAGACTGAGCTTTAGAGCTAACTGATCTTCCTAAAGAATTCTCCAGCAGGAACATGGAGCTGCTCCAGGGATGAAAGCGCCTGCCATGAAAGCCTGAGTTCAGATTCCCGAGAAAATCACAGAGAGTCTGGGTGGTCAAGGAAGCTCACTTTGTAGTTCCTGACTCAGAAGGCAGAAAGAGGATCCCTAGAGCAAGCTGACTAGACAGAGAGCTCTGGGTTTGACTGAGTGATCCTTCCTCAGTGAATAAGGTAGAAGAGCCATTGTGGTTTATGCCCAACACCAACTTCAGGCCTTCACACACACACACACACACACACACACACACACACACACACACACACACACACACACACACACACACACGCCCATACTCACCCACACTGGCAAAAATGTGTACTCGCACAAAATAAGCGGGGATAAAAGAACCCCACCAACAACATATAATGTCTGTATGACTGTGAGAAATTGATTCAACTCCTGCAACTTCTGTCTCCCTGACTATGAAACAGGAATGATGAGGAGAGCTGCCAGCAGGGCTACTGGTGAGCAGTAGCGGGGTCAACAAGGGAGAAGTGATTGACAAGTACCCAACATGTCCAAGTGATCAGAAACGGGGGCTGCTGCCCTGTGCCTTTCAAGAAAAAGAGACTTCCTGGAAAAAGAAGCTAGACAGAAGGGAGTGGAGGCTCCCTAAATCCCCTACCTTCTGAAGAAAGGTACGTTTATGTCAAGGTTCTTAGATCAATGTGTTCTTTCTGGCCGGCCAAGGTGAGTGTGTAGTCTCTGTGCTGCTGCAGAGACCTGCTCCTGTCGGTGATCTGTGTTGGCTCTACAGTTCCCCATCCTACGCCTGTCTCCTGCTGACTCTAAGCTCTGGGTTCAAGTTTCCTCCAAAATACCTGGGTGCCTAAGAGGGGGAAGTAGCCCCAAAGTACCTCCTACTGTGGTATCTGCAGTTAAGATCAGCCCTGGAGAGGGAGTCAGGCTGGAGAGACAGATGACAGACCGAACCAACATCCTGGGGATAGGTAGGGAGGTAGAAGAGGGAAGTGAAGTCTTTAAAATGTAAAGCAGGCCAGTTTCTGAAGCCTGGCTACAGAGAAACACTGGCTATTCACTGCGACGGAGTCATCAAAACCGTAAAACCGGCACCAGACATTTGACTTCTGGGACACATGGAATGCGTCCTTTCACTGGAACAAAGGACACGGGGCTTTGAAGAGCCTGCATAGAGGCAGCAAAGCCCAGAGAATCAAAACTTGCTGAGGATCAATGAAGCCTCAAGCCGGTTCTGAAGAGCAGGGTGGGGTGGTCGCATCCCTCTTCTAATTACCAAGACAGTCATGGAACCGCCCCGAGGGAAATGAGCAGCCACTGCATGGCCCTGGCTGGCCCATGTAGACGGGGAACTCATAGGATAAGAATCCACAGAGGAAAGCCATCAGCAGTGGGCCCAGCAAGCAGCTAGTGTGTGGTGCTAGCTGCCATTATTAACAACAGCCACCCAAAGTGGATCTCAGCCATATTAGCCCTGTGCTAATGAAGAAATACACATCATAAAAGAAGAAATTACCCACATAATAAACCCTGGATCCTCCAGAATGAAGCCATTAGAAATTGATCAGCTAATTTAGTAGCAGCTAAAGGCCGCGTTCCCCCACTGAAGGCAAAACCAAGAAACACTTACATGCCTGTTTCATTGAAACAACATGTGGAGATTACACAGGCTGCCTTGGCTCTGCTTCCTGGAAGAGCCTGTGGGCAGAAGGCTCTTCAGAAAAGCTGGGATCATGTGACAATAGGTCACTCTGTGCCACAGCTTCAGCATAGGCTGGCAGGGTCGTATTTCTGATGAGTGACATCTCACAGTCCCATTCACCCCTGAGGCAAACCAGTGGTGTGGCCAGACCTCAATGCACTGCCTTCTAACTTTTCTTGGATGAGTGCATTACGTATACACATCCACAGACCACGCACACATGCACAAACGCACGCACACTCAAATACACCTATACATTTGCATGGGCATACAAATGTCATAACCATATATGTATATTCCCACATATTTATACATACGTACATGTGTCTGTACACTCATGTACATATACACATGCACATGCATTATTCCTACACATACAGTCTCCCAACTATACTAATGTGCACTATAAATACATACATACTCATATGCATATATTCACATACAACTCACATATCCACACATAGAATGCAGTTCACACACATCCATACTAAATCACATGTCCGAACAACTCACACATACATGCTCATACATACATTCACAAATGTACATTCGCATATTCACACTCACAAACCTACAGGTACTCTCACAATATACACCTGTACATGTATAGACATCTGTAAATACCGACTCTCATGAATATAGACATATATTAACACTCATATGCACACAATTCATATACATATATATATACATACATATGTACTACATACTCCCATACATAAAGCTTCTCACACATATGTATGTGCATGCATTTAAGCCATTCCATTGTCACATATGTACACTCTTAGAAACATATACACTCCTGTTCACACTCAGACACACGCACATAACACTCTTACACACTTGTAACATTCTGCATGAGACAGGGCCTCTATTCTTTCTCAATTCCTTTGCCCTGCCATATGTATTTATTTTATAGCTTGATCCAGGCTGCCAGGCCTGGCTCCTAACAGACCGTCTGCCTCGCCTCATCCCCTTTACATAAAGTGTGAAACCCTTCTCTGATGTTGACAGTCTCATCGACTCAGGTCTCGACTCCTCTGCTCAGTCCCATTAAGCATCTCGGCAGGCCAAGTCCAGTTCTCTGACCTCTTGCCTTGGCAAAATGGAACAACGGGATCCATTTCAGCTCCCCAAATCGGGATTGGACTTGAAAGCATTGTTCTGAGCTTTCTCCTGGGATAGGGGTCAGGGTTGGCCACACCCATCACCACTCTGGGACTCTTACCTCATTCACAAAGACCCAGTGGCTGTCCTTGGAAGCCAAGTTGGTCTCCACAGCCTGCAAAGAGAGACAGAATACAAGTGAACAGGAGCAAGGCAGAAGCTAGCAGACATTGCTGCTATCATTGCTATGTTTTTATAAACATTGATATGTTTTTATAAATACTTTTTTTCCAGGAAATTATTCCTCACAGAACATGCCGACCCCCTGGGGCCCACTCTGGATGCCTTGATCACTAGAGACACCATCTGCTCTCCCATGTTCTTCTGCACCAGCCCAGAGCAAGGTTAGAGGCCCTAGTCCTGCAGGCGCCACAGGCCACAGGTACAGGCATAGCCTCCCTTCCCTGAGAAGGCATGTAAATTCCTTTCCAAAGGAGCACTTTAGGGTAGCATTTATTGTCACACAAAACTACAGAGTGAGGAAACTAAAACTGGATTCATGACAGCTCACCCAGCTGTGCTGGGCAACACCAGGAAAGTGGAAGGCAGTGGCTGAACTCTGGGGCTGCTTTTCACTCATGATTTAGGACCTACGGAGGTGGATTCCTTGCAATTATAGAGGAGGGGCCCATTTCCACAATTCCAGCTTTGTCACAGCGCTTGCCACTCAGTGTAAATGGCCGCCAGTTTATTACTCCTCATTGTCTATTTTCTCTGCCAGGTTAGGTGAGAACCCCACAAGGTAAAGGTGAGAGCCATGTCCCAGAACTTTGCTCTGCGACAACACACAGTAAGCATTCAATAACATAGCTTACATGTGAATACATGGTAGGCAGCAGCAGAGGAAATCCTTGTTTTGTTTGCATACTTTAAACTCGTTTGCTTGTGTGTTGTTTTGTTTGGGGGGGGGGTTCCTTTTATATAAGAACAGAGCAAAGGTCAGTCTAAAATCTACCGTGTACCCAAGCCCCGAACTCCTGATCCTCCTGCGTCCAACTCCCAAGGGCTGGGATTACACACACGCACCACAATGCCTGGCTCCTTTGTATGTATTTATGGGTGCTTTCTCACTCCTTGCATTGGAAAGCCAACAGGCTGAAAGAATTGGAAGGGATTGATGGCTTGCAAGCATGTCCTGTAAGAACGCTCACGGCGAGCATGTGCCAAGAGCTTGCTGAGCACCAGGCATCGTGCCAACCCATCTATGAACCTGGGAAAGAGCTTTCCGATTTACTCCTTTCCTTCTTACGTTTTTTTCACATTTTGGTAATGTAATTTTTATTACTCTTTTGATTTAAAAAATATAGGCAAATTAAGATGCTTAATTAAAATCTCTCCATAATACTTTCTCGTTTTAAAACAACGTGCCCACGGACTAAAAATTCCCCATTTATTCACCCAGATTCATCCACTGGAAATTGAAGTGGCTCCTTACAGAAGCTTCTACAGTCATATCATGCAAACACATATCTACACATGCATATCAGACAGATGTTTTTAATTAAAATCACATTGGGAAGTGCATATCAGGTGAAAATTCTCATCGCTAACTTATTGATATATCAGATTTACATTTTCTTATCCGTAAGTACAGAAGTAATTGTTCTTAACAAGGAGTTGTAATAGTTGGTGTCAGGCCTTTGTGATGAGGAGGTACCCACCACACTATCAGAGCACAGAGCTCTGTTGGGCTTTGCTCCATGGGAACAACAAATTGGATTGGGGAACACAGTAGATGATGAGAAGAGAGATCATAAAGAGCCCAGGAGAATCCCAGCCCGCCAGTCCTTACCAGACAAGATTGTAGGACACTGAGCACAGGCACTGAGCTTTTCCCAGCCTGCTCATGCAGAAGAACATAGATAGACCTCTATAACCTAAGAATGAGAGACTTCCAGGCTATGAAAAGATGAGCTGTAAAGAGTCTGAAAGAGAAGGAAATGAGCCCGCCCACTATCGTTTGTCTAGTGAAGTCACGTATAAGATATAAATAACACCTGCCCCTCTCCTTTGTGCAAAGCCATGCGGCCCATGAGGCCAGAAAAGGTTCAGAGACTGAAGTCCATAAATGTCCCAAGAAGTTCACAGAAAGCAGAGATAGAAAGATGGTCATTTTAGTCCTCCTTTCAATCCTCCTTTCATTCATATCTATCCTATATCCTTTGGCTATATGACCCTGACTCCGTGAACATTATATCCCCTGGGATAAACAGATCCATGCCCACCCCAGGAAGAAGGCTCTGAAGACTGGTCTATGCCTTTGGAAGGAGGTGAACCTCAGAGAGACCAAAGGCGTCTCTGTACAATGGTGCTGTATCTTGAAACACTTCCCATCCCATTATGCAAGCCTGAAAAGCCAGGCTGTTTCCAGAGAAGCTTATAAGTATAAGCTTATAAGACCCAAGATACAGTGTCTCTTTTTTTTTTTTTTTTTTTTCCCCCCGGGGCTGGGGACCGAACCCAGGGCCTTGCGCTTCCTAGGCAAGCGCTCTGCCACTGAGCTAAATCCCCAACCCCACAGTGTCTCTTAAGGACACTGAATTACTAGTGTTGAAATGGAGACAGCCTTGGGGTAGGGTCTTGACTACCCAGCATAGAACCCCTCTCTTCTCAATATGCAGACTACCACAGATGCCCTTGGATATCTAAGATGATGAGGATAAGGAAAAAGTACAGGAAGATGATCTAAATACTGTGAACACATTACTGGGTCCTTGCTGGCCTCAATCTCTAACCTTTAAACATTCCTGCAATGCTCATTGGTTACATCACCCTCTTAGGATATGACACAGATCTCGGAGGCTTCCCTAAATTCCCAAAGGCTGCAATGTTAAAAAACTGAATCTCAACAGAGGCAGCTCAACGAGGCTGAACTCAAAGCAGACATGGCGGATGGGGAGATGAGATTTGAATACAGTGCAGTAAAGACTAAAGACTTTCAGAAAAGCTTAGAGGGGGAGGGCATTGGTTCCACTCTTGGTGTTGATCTAAGTGGGCCACCACCCCACAGTGATGGAAGGAAACACATTCTAGATCCTAGTCATGAAGCGGGACAGTTTAAGCCAACAGACACTTAAAGTAATAAGAAACTCTTTCTGGGCCAGGATGATGTGGGTGTCTAACCAAATAAAGAACTGGCTTGTGCAAGAGTCCACATTGCTCTTTGCAGCATCTAAGAGTAGATTTACAGTGAATTGCTTTAGTAGTCAGAGAAGATCGACACGGTGAAAGAAAAGTTTTTTACCCTCAAGTAACTCAAGAAGAAATAGGCTGTCTCAGTAAGGTCCATTAGAAGTGCCCCCAGTGTTGTCAATGGCAACAGTGGCTTGGAAAATAAGTGGTGGCTTGGAGGGTGAGCATAGGTGAGACGCACAACTCGATGTTGAGCTGACATCCACTGTGATGATTCCCAAGTTAAACTGCATTTAAGGAGCCCCTAGAAAGTTTTCCAAACTGAAGGCTCTGGCCTTGGTACAGAGGGTTATAATTCGCTGAGAGCATCCACCTGCAAAAAGCCCTAGTCCTTTCCAAGATCCAGCTTGCACCTTGCCCCTGAGAGCGGAGGTCTCGCCCATAGAATCTGTAGCTGTTTGAAGGCACAGGTGCATTTTGCAGCTGAGAGGTGCAAGCTTTGCTAATGGCCGATTGTCGATTGCTGGGAGATCCTAGGGAGTGTGTGGGAGCGTGGCTCCACTCAGAAGTCTTCTTACCTGGTATCGGACTCAGGCGTGGAAGGTGCTAGCAGAGAGAATTGATCAGAAAACTGCAGGGTGACTGGCCAACCTCCCTGTCCTACTTTCCCTCACCAATTAGGCATCAGCTAATTTGTTAAGCCTCTTTTTCCCACACAGAGATAAATAGCACTTGGATACAGCCTTTTTCCAAAGGGCGCAGCTCACGCAGAGACTGGCATAGGTGGTAAGAAGGAACAGATTGAACAAAGCCACACGGCCCTTCGCAATTACCAGAGAGCTGCCAGCTCTGTGGGATGAGCCTTACCAGCTCACAGACCAAAGGGGCAGGGTCCCTCCCAGCATAACTGGCTCCCCTTCTAAGTGCCGCCCTTTCCCTTCTTCTCCCATATATGCCTGCGGCAGATAGAAACAAGTCACTCATAAAGCAAGTGTGGTAGAGGACCTTTGCTGCATGCTCCCTGGTGACCTGTGTCACCTCTCCAAGTACATTTTTGTAACCCAAAACACTTGAGTACCAACCATGCTGTGCTACTCTGCCTAAAACCCCTCATATCGTAGTGAGATATTTGATTACCCAGACCCCTGTGTGCTCATTCTGCACCACCAGCAGCCAAGACTCAGGCTGCCAGAGCATACCCGGCACTCATGATTACTTGGGACTTTACATCCCAACCAAGAACTGAGGGTGCCACAGGTGCAGCTCCCAGCTGTTATGCTCCCTGGTGGGCCTGTCTCTGTGTCATCTGAGCCATTTCCAGAATCCAGCTACCGAATGAGGTCACAATTATGTCACTTGACACCCTTCGCTTCCTTGTTGCACATCTCTATGTACCTGCTTGGCTTTCTTGTTTGAATCCCTCCGGGAACACTCTTTTATTCAATGTCATCTGATCCCTCTCCTCAAACCCTGCTTCTGGGATCCCCACCTGAAATGAACAGCTTTAGGCTGGGGTGATGTTAAGAATTAAATGTCCGTTACTTCACCAATCTAGAAAGGAGCTTGATACATGACCGGTCACTACTAAAGTCCTCCTTCCCTTCCGCTGCTTCTCCTGCCTTGTCACCAGGGTCTCCTCTAAGTGCACAATTCCTCAGTATCTTCTCCTCTACTAACATACGAGAACTGCTATCCATGCCTTGACATCTGTCTTAATGTCCTGAAACACATGACTCGACGAGGTGCTGTGTCTCTGTCATCATAGGGTCAAAAGGTGATTTTAAAAAAAGAGTGTGTGCAGCTGTGAAACACAGCAAGCACTCTCCTTGTTCTATATTCTCCAGGCCTCAGAAAAGCCCAGGACCTCCTTTCTCATGCCCAGCACGGGATTCTCCAGCCACATGGCACCGCGGGCATGTATAGAGAAGAGCTGGCTCAATCAGGTAAATGGACAGCAGCTCCTGTATTCTACAGGTTTGCGTCTGAGGTGGAGGAGAGATAGCGTCGTGCTGAGAGCAGAGACTTGTTCACCTCCATCGAGTGGGAAGTTGGTTATGTTTCTCCCCGGAGCTGACAGCTGTGGTTGTTGGTACCATCCTTAAGATAAAGCAGAGACTTAAGTAACTACAGGAGTTCGTGGACCTAGCCAGGTCCAAGGTCTCGGTGAACACAGAGGGGCTGCTATTCTGGCCCAAAGCTTTGGCCTGATACAGGTGACCCTGCTACATTATCATGAATCCTGCAAGGTATCGTCAAACTGACTCTCTATGTACCTAATTTATGTGTCTTGTCAAGACCAGTGAACACAAAATTTGGAAAAAAATAAAGATGAGGAGATGGGGCTTCAGAGGGACCAAGTGTATAGTGTTCTACCCTTTTGATCAGAGAGAGGACGCTGGATGGTGGTAACAGATAAATGGAATCAATGAAAAGAGTGACACAGATGACCAGTGAAAGGAAGCAGTGTGCAGGCACACTCATGTATGTGTAGACTGCATGGGCGTACGCCGTGACACCCACCGTCATCCTCTGGAAATGAAAGTATGCTGTCGTAAGTAGACCTCGGCTAATGTGAGCATAGAGCAAGCATTCTTCCCAACCCTGGGAAAGTTAAGTGTGGATAGGAAGGGTTCTCTTTGCTCATAAGCAGCCACCTGCTGTGAACCTCCAGTATCTTTCTCCGTGGCCAATGGCAACAACAGTACTGCAGGACAGAGCACACAGGACTTCAACATGTCATCCTGTGAGCCTCCTCAGAAAGGAGGGGTGAGTTCCAGTCTGGCCACCCCAATAGAGAAAGAGACGGGGGCTAAGCTACAGCTCGAAGCTCCCTAGTAGGCCCTGGGCAGTAGCAGGCCTCGCGCCTAGATTGAGGCTGGAGAGGGTTGGCCGCTGCCCCTTGACTACGAGCTGATGAGGTTCAATTCCATACGGAGGCAAGAGCATGTGGGTGACAAGCACACTTAGGATGCATCTGCAGCCTGGATATGCTACTGTCCTTGGAGTAGCATATAGAAGCAAGTGCGAGCATTTCAAAGGCCAGTGGGGCCAGCTTGTACGGCGCCTCCAGGATACTTCGGGACAATAACTCCACTACTTCAGACCCCATGGGGCTTGTTTATCCCCGTCCCCATCTATGTGCACCCAGATTTTTGTCGGAAGAGTAGTCAGCAGAGAACGAATGTGAATGTTAGCCCCAGCCTGTGTGCCCCACGCTCAGTCATACGGCTTCCCAGAAGGCCCAAACAATTACCTGAGAAAGTATATTATCCTGCAAACCTAGGCCAGGTCCTACAACAGTGGAATAAGGAAATGTTCTTTGTTTTTAATGTGTTTGTTTGTTTGTTTGTTTGTTTCCTTGCTTGCTTATTTCCTGTATTGAAACAACACCATTATGAGAGGTCCCCTGCCTTCATCCCGGGGCTAATTTGTTCTCAAGAGCTCAAGGCCATTATTCCTCCCGTGTTCTTAGGTGCGAGCCCATTTCTGTTATCTTGGCCTACAGGACTGGTAAATGGAGTGGAAAAAACCTTCCCACGGACGCTTTCCAGCTCCATCACTAAGGGTTTGTTTTACAAAGTACAAATGCCACTGATAATTTATGTGTGCGTTAATTGTTGGCCACTTATCTGGGCACCCCCCTCCCAACACTGGCAGCCTGGGATAATGAAAGCTTGAGGGCAATTAGCATCTTTTAAAAACCTAACTCCACCACTTGAGAACATCCCCCCATGGAGTCTAAGGCCTGGCGCTCTCCCAAGGACAGACGTGGAGCTAACTTAAAGACTCCTGCTGCCCTTGCTACAATGTGCTACTTAGAAACACTTCTCCCTGTGCAATGTCACCCACCAAAAGCATCATCAACACTCAGGGATGGATGAGGGTGGATGACTTCATTGATGTTGGAGCCCATTTACATTTGGCTAATCGGGCCACCATGCGTTCTGAGTGTCAGAAGCTATGTCCAGAACAAGGAAACCTGAAAAGAGCAGCTACCTGAAGCCACTGTGTTTCCCAGACTCTTGCAGTCTTTGGTAAAGAGTTGAAGACACCTCTGCTTAACTTAGGCTTGTCCACAGACCTTCTTTGGATCTTGTTTTTTTTTTTTTTTTGGTAGAAAATGTCTATCCTTGTTTCTTTTCAGCTGTGGCAATGAAACTCTCTGGCCAAAGCAAGTTGGGGGGAGGGTATAACTTGCTTAATTTATGCCTCCCTCTCTGAAAGCCAGCAGGACAGGAACCCAAGGCAGGAAACTGAAGCAGAAAACACTGTAGAATCTGCTGGGTGGCTCACTCACAAGCTCAGGCTTACCACTTCATAGCTCAGAACCAGCTGCCCAGAGGATTGCCCACAGTGTCCTGGGCCCTCCTACATCAGTTAACAATTAAGGCAGTCCCCTGCAGACATTTCCGTAAGCCAATATGATCTAGCCACATCTGCAGATTATTCCAGGCTGCCTCGAGTTGAAAATTAAAACCGTGATGGTATGCTAATATTATTCTCATGGCTCCAATTACTTTCCCCACCAAGGTCTGAGATGCCGCAGAGAAATCTTGGATGCACAAAGGTCTTTACAAGGGTCCTCCCCTGGGCTCTTTCTAGCAGCCAGCCCTTCCTGACTCAGCTGGTGCCCCACGATTCCAATTCCCTGACGTTTCTTCTAGAGCCTCATGAAAGCTCGGGAGCCCATTTATGGAGGAATGCAAGAAAACTGAGGCCCAGGAAAGTTGTTCAGCATGGAGTGAGGGGGAGCAGTAAGGGCCTCAGAATATTGATTTTGCTGATTTAGGAAAAAGAAACCTCGACTGACTCAATACGTGTAAACTCGGATGGAGTGGAATGATCTGAGTCTATCACTAGACTGACTCCACTCACTCTGTTGTCTACGTTTGAGAAAAATAGCTGGTCCAAACCGGACAGAGGGTAAGAGTATCAGCTTGCAGCCTCTGGGGGAGAGAGATTCATTACAGATCATTTTGTGGCTCCTTCAGACGAAATAGAGGCAGGTTCCAGGGCTATGCAGGACGTGCAATTTACTGTAATAAAAAGAGAGAATATGCTACATGTGGACAATTTATGAGGAAACGTTAATATCAGCAGAAAAATGAAATGGCGTCAGCTTGCAGGCACGATCTGTTTAATAAGATCAACTAGGAGAAGTGAAGCCAGGCGCTGCCGACAAGTATTGGCTGATGGATACTTGGACTTTAATCAGTGATCTATAATTCCCACCTCCTGCAGGGCACAGAAACCAAATAAGGCTGCCCATGCTCTCACTCCCATTGATACTCAGGCTGGGCCCTGAAGGGAGGCTGTAGGAGCCTGGCTTTTCTATCCAATCTTGTCTCGCTGATGAACAAAGGCTTTCAGGCCTGTGGCCACATGGACGCCATCGTAAAATCCCTTTTGAGAACCCAAATCTACAGTAAAACAAATCACTTCTGAGTTTATTTATACCCTGATCTGGTTTAGCAAGGGCAGCCGCCAGCCTCTGCAGTGTGGGCTGTGAGCAATCAAATAACTTGGTCCTTGTCCACTCCAGGGTAGGGGACACAGACCTTGGGTGGCAGGTGGTTGCTTGGAGCCATTCCTTGTATGTTTGCTGTCCAACTGTAGCTTCAAATGATTTTTCAGAAACAAGCCAAGCAAGGTCCAGACTGATTAGCAACATTTTCCTATTCATTCTCTCTCTCTCTCTCTCTCTCTCTCTCTCTCTCTCTCTCTCTCTCTCTCTGTCTGTCTGTCTCTCTCTCTCTCTCTCTCTCTCTCTCTCTCTCTCTCTCTCTCTCTCTCTCTCTCTCTCATATCTATGTTCAGACTGGATCTTGTGAAAGTGCTGCTTCCATCCAAAAAACTTTGCCCCGGGGCCCCACAGCATCAGATGTTCCTGATGAAGGATACAGGGGATTGTGTGGGGCAGGACAGTCCTTTCTGACATTGCTGGGTCACATCACACCCCCAGAGGCCGGACTTCCCATGTATAGGTTTCGTCGCCTGAGACCCAGATTCCAGGTGGGGCTAGCCACTGAGAAAAACAGCTACACTTCCCCAAGAGGCACAATTAAAGCATCAGTCTTTATCACCATGACCCCTTCAAATTGTGCCCAAGGTGATTCTGCAGCAGCTTCTAAGCATGGGCCTGATGGCCTTCTCTCAACCTAAATTGTTTTTAAAAGATGGAAGACTAAAATGCTTTTTAAAGCAATAAGGTTGAAAGTAGCAATTCCTTCCCCAGCTGATAAGAGTTGCGTGTGTAATTTGTATTCTTTTTTATGAGCCTGACTTTGCAGAGAATGGAACAGAAACAACAAGAAAAAAGTCTTCTTTTCAGTTCTAGAGATGAGAACATTTGCTTCCTGGGTGGGCTGGGTAGGAGCTCCCTGGCTCTGGAAAGAGCTGGGAAACATGCTTCTTATTTAGGCCATGAGAAGCCAGGGCGGCACCCGTGGATTTGTGGGAAGCCAGAGGAGGTGAGGGGCAGGACAGCATAAACTGCACTTCACACAGGTAACCTGGGCACTCAGCTTGAGCCTCTGTCCCCAGAATGACCAGGAGGCCATGGTGGAGCTTAGAATTCTGGGTGAATATGGAAAAATATTTAACCAATTCAGTGAGCGTTGAAGGACAAAAGCAATCTATTTTCCTTAGATTGTGCAATATAAAATCCTACATTGCCTTACATACAGACATTCTCCAAATATAACGGGCCACACAATTGGATTCTAGAGTTCGGGGTGGCTTAAGCGTTTCCCAAAAGTCCTGAGGGCCCCCAGAAAAGGTAAGCAACCCTGCATTTAGCTCCTAGAGCAAATAGCAACCGAATCAGACATTAAATAAGCATAGATTTAGTCCTAGGGAGTGTCCCCATTGGCTCCAACATCCTTGTCCACCCTTGTTGCGGTAAGAAACAAAAAAGATGTGACCGGTTCCTGCACGTACCTGGACGGACACTTTCTTGCTAGTTTTGGCTCCAGCGGGCCATAGGAACGAGCGTTAATTTATCTCAGCTCCACGCTGCCCCTAAGTACTCTGAGCTGGGCAGTCTGCGGTCTGCGAGATGTTCCAGCGTGGCACCTTGTCACACCACTTTGCTTTCACTTACAGTTCTCTTGGCGGGTTGTTACCACACCAGGCATAAAATTCCCTAGCAGGCTTTGCTCATCCTTCTCCACACCTTCTCTTGAACTTAAGTCCCCACATGAAAGAACACACCACATGGTAACCTCTGATCCGATTGATAAGATGTAATTTACCCATCTAGACAGCACAAAATCCTGTCCACACCCATCCCTTAAAAATCTTCATATCAACCTGTATCTATGTGTCGAGGGGAATCTTAACATCTGCCGCCATGTTCTCCCAGCTCCTTCTCGCTCCGGCTCCTTCTCCTCCTTCTATAATTTTTCTCCCACCTTTCCTTCCTTCTCGTCCAATAACAGACCTCACTCTATCCTGCACCTGCCTTCCTGTATAAAGACATCAACCTACACATTGCCACCATAAAGTACCTTATAAAGGTTCTACCGAAGGATGCTCTGCTTAGAGAGAAAAACGAATGCATGTCACATGTCGTGAGCAAGGATTTACTTCAGACGTTATCAGTTGGGGTGACAACCTCTATGGTCCTCAACTACAGCTTCATTTTCATTTCTAGCTATAATGATTAAATCGTCACCACTTGCTGAGCCCTGATCCATCTGGCCACAGCTCTGCCTAAACACTCCACCACATTGGAACTGCTTCCTGCCTCTCACATAAGGACAGGAAGGATGCCCTTGAATCTCCATATTCAAATTGTAGAGGAGCTTTGGGAGTGTGTAGCATTCTTCCCGGAGGTGCGCCTGCACTGTTTCAGGCTTCGCTATACCTGCTGCCTCTTGGTACAGACCTGGCATTTGTCTACCTGAGAACAACTTGTCTGTCAACCAAAAGTACACATGGTACATCTTCAGGGTTGGTTATGGTCTGACTCGAAGTATGAGGCAGGAGCACCCACAACGTAAGCCAAGGGTTATTACCTGGAATACTGCCAGACCCCAGTGGTCTTACAGTGGGCGACAGAGCTTGTCAAGTTGGAGATCCTGGACTATATTCCAGGGACCAGAAGGTTCTAGGTGACAGACAACATTCCTTGTAAAAAATAAAAATATGTGGCTAAAGAGCTGGCTTAGTACTTACGAATGCTTGCTGTCCTTCCAGAGGACCCAAGGTGGCTCCAAGCACCTACACTGGGTGACTTACAACTGCTTGCAACTCTAACTCAGGAGATCTCACACCCTATTCTGGCCTCCTGAAACATGAAATACCACACACACACACACACACACACACACACACACGCACACACACACGCACATGCGCACGTACATGCACACACATACACACAGCCTATGCACACCGATACACGAAAACAAAAGCAAAAATTTTAAATCCTCTTTTAAAGATGAAAGCCTGTGGTCCGTTCATGTCTGCCTCACCTTGAGAATCACAAGGCAAACTAGCAGGGAAGTCCTCATGCCATACAAACTTGTTAAACTTGGCATAACCTTCTTTTCTGCTCTGCAAGCCCCTCTCTCGGAATATTATATTTCTTTGTTCAATAAAACACTGAAAATGCAAAAGACACTAATGTTACAAGAACAGAGAGGACACAGAGAGAACAAGGCTTCACGGACACAGAGGAAAAATATCAGTCCCGGAAAGTTCTCTAGTCAGATTTGGAGTCCAGAAAGACAAGTTATTCTGGAACTTTCTCCAGCATTCTGCTTGTTGCCCAATATAATCTGAATACATTCCTTTTATTTATTAACTCTAACTCTGTTTTAAAACTTTGTGTCAACAATAGGGAAAATAACACTTATTTTTAAAGATCTGGATACCAAGCACTGGTAATACCAATGCATGAAGTAAGAGCATAATCAAATGTTTTTAAAAGGAGTACAAAGTAAGCAATTTGGAGATACAATGTGACAATTATAGACAGCAGTTTATAAACCTATTACTCTATGCTAAATCATAATTTTACAAAGCTAGTATTTTTGAAATTCTTTAATTTTCAAAAGGCTAACTACTGACAAATGACCCTTCCTAGTCTGCCTGCCCCTTGGTCCTGTTCTGTAGAGATAAACATAATTCTTAGCTATTCCCCCGTGATTTAACTCCGTATCTCTGAATCACACATAATTATATTCATACTTTGTACATGGTTGATCCATTTTCGGCATTGTTATATAGCATTATCTATTATCTTCCAGATATGATAATGAGGATTTAAATCTCTCCTACAAATCTTCCTTTCACTCCCTTCCCCAACATTTCCTATCTAGCTATGTCACAATTTCGAAATTGATTCTACACTACTGTGTGCGTTCTAGCGCTAGTCACAGTAGTCAATTTGGAATCGGTGTAAGCATCCACAAGAAAGGACCAGATGAGGATGTGCATACATACCTCAGCATGCAACTTAACCCTTAAGGAACAGAATCTTGCTGTCTGTAACAACAGATTAACCTGGGGACACGTTAGGTGAAATACTCTACTGACCTCACTCATGGGGACGCTCAGAAAGTTGGCTTCACAGAAGTAAGAAGCAAGGGCCTGGGTAGATGGCTCAGTGAGCAAAGTGCTTGGCACACATGACTGAGGACCTAACTCTAATCCCCAGAATTCACATAAAAACGTGGGAGGGTCGGCATGCACTGTGATCCTAGTGCTGAGATACAGAAGAGAGAGATTCCGGTGCTCACGGGCCAGCCTGTCTAGCTGAGCCAGGGAGCTCCAAGTTCTGTGGGAGACCCTATCTTTAAAAAGAAGGTGCATAGCAATTGAAGAAGTCAACTAACACTGACCTCTGGCCTCTGTGTGCGCGTACTGGTGTACTGGTGGGGGGAGGGGATGAGAGAGCAGAGCAGAAGTGTAGTTAGCAGAGACATCAAAAGATACTGGTTAAAAAAAATACTACTTTATGTTCATGTAAGTTATATGTATAGCATAGCAAATATAAAGAAATTGGAAGTTAAGTAACTGCCCAGGGACAGAAGGAGCAGGATGTGAGGCAGAGGACAGGCGAGTTAGAGAGAGAAACCAGGAATGGCTACTGATGGCTACAGTGTCTTTTTATGCTTTAAATGGATGGTGGGGATGGATGAACAAGTCTATGAACCCACTAAGAACCAGTGGGAGACGCAGCCTAAGCTGATAGTGTGGACGGGTGTGACAACCTATGAATATACTAATTGCTACTGGGACAACTCTGACAGTTGAGCTCTATTTCCATACGACTCCTTTATATAGAACTCAAACTTCCCATCACAACGCAGGCCCTACCCTTTACTAAACTCAGTTGTGCATTATGATAATGCTGGTTTTTCCTTAGACACCCTCGGTTTTTCTTTTTAATTACCCTGATTTATATTTATTTGCTCAAGCACTACGGTACCCTTTCCAAATGTTTACTGCCTCGTATAAAATAGGCTTTTAATATCCAGCAGCCCTGGACATCGGCCATCACGGCACTGGCCCCCTCCTCTCAGATGCACCACTCGCCTCTAACTCAGGAGTTTATCCTGAGACTCCTCCTTCCAGGTCTGTAATCGCTAATTTTAAATCCTTTCCGGAACATATATTTTTTTGAAAGCTGACATCCAGAAGTTACTTTTAAAACATACATTCATACAGATTTTGGGGTTTGCAGTATGTAGCTGCTTGTATTACAAATGTTAATTATGTTCCCCCCCAAAAACTGCTTGCACCAGAGTATCTGCATGTAACTTCTGGGAACCTGTCCCAGTTGGTTCTGATTGGTAAATAATGAAGACAACAGCCAATAGCTGGGGAGGACAGACGGAGGCGGAATTTTAGGATTTCATGGGTGGGGAGGGAGAGAGGAGGCTCATCCCAGGCCATGTATGATGGCTCAGATTCTGAGAGCCCCCAGAGGTCCAAGTTGGCTGTGGGTATCTGTTTCTGTCTCAGTCAGCCGCTGGGTGGAGCCACTCAGAGGACAGCTATGCTAGGCTCCTGTCTGCAAGCATAACAGAGCACCATTAATAATTTCACAGCTTGCTGTTTGCCAACCCTCGCTTTCAAGTTGGGTCGGTTACTGGTTGGCCTTTCCTTCAGTCTTTGCTCTTTCTTTTAGACAGAACAAATTTTGGGTCTTAAGTTTAGTAGGTGGGTCGGTGTCCCCGTCCTTCCACTGGGGGTCCTTCCTGGCTACAGGAAGTGGCCTCTTCAGGGTCCATGTCCCCCACTGTTAGGCATCTTGACTAAAGTCATCCACATTGATTCCTGGGAGCCTCCCCTATCCCAGGTCCCTGGGACTTCCTAGAGATTCTCCCCCATCCTCCACCCCAGGCAGCTGCAGATTTCCATTCACTCTTCTGGTCTACTGGACCTCTCTCCTGAACCTGATCCTGCCTGTCCACGCCCACTACCCAGTCCCCTCCCTCCCTCTGCCTCCTATCACTGTTTCGTTTCCTCTTCTGAGTGTTATCCAAGCATCCTTAATTGGGCTTCCTTCTTATTTAAGTTCTCTGGGTCTGTGGGGTGGGTCATGGTTATCCTGTACTTATGGCTAATCATACTTATCAGTGAGTACATAGCAGGCCTGTCCTTTTGGGTCTGGGATACCCCTCACTCAGGTTAATATTTTCTAGTACCATCCATCTGCCTGCAAAGCTCATGATGTCCTTGATGTTAATGGCTGAGTAGTACTCAATGGTGTAAATGAACTATGTTTTCTGTATCCATTCCTCAATTGAGGGACAGCTGGGTTCTTCCCAGCTTCTGGCTATTATAAAGAAAGCTGCTACGAACATGGTGGAGTACAGGTCCTTGTGGCATGGTACAGCATTCTTTGGGTATATGCTCAGAGGTAGTATAGCTGGGTCTATGGGTAGAACTATTTCCAACTTTCTGAGAAACTACCATATTGATTTCCAGAGTGCTTGTACAAGTTTGTACTCCCACCAGCAATGGAGGAGTGTTCCTCTTTCTCCACGTCCTCTCCAGCATCTGTTGACCCTTAAGGATTTGATCTTAGCCATCGTGACAGGTGTCAGGTGAAATCTCAGGGTCCTTTTGAATTTCATTTCCCTGATGATTAAGGATGTTGAGCATTTCTTTAAGTGATTCTGGGCCATTCAGGATTCCTCTCTTGAGATTTCTGTTTAGTTCTATACCCCATTTTTTTTAAAAAATTGGGTTTCTACTTCTTTAAATGTATTACTAACAGTGTTTCTGAAATTTTTTTTCCTGAAATTTTCATGTTGGTCAGTTTATCCTGGTTCCTTTTCTCTTGATTTGACTACTTTCTTTCTTTCTTTCTTTCTTTCTTTCTTCCTTCCTTCCTTCCTTCCTTCCTTCCTTCCTTTCTTTCTTTCTTCCATACAAGAATTATTTCTATTACATAATGGTTCATGGGTGACCTTCCATAGTTGAAGTTAGACATTAAAAAGTTCACTGAAAAAACATGAGACACAGCTTGTGGCCCATAAATTCTGTCTTGGTTTATTTCCTGTAAGAAAATACCTGAGACTAAATAATGTGTGAGTAAGTTTATGGTGTAGTTCTGGCAATGACTACAGATGTCATCTCGACAGTGGTCTAGGGTGTGACACAAAATGTCTGGTAGTGTCAAAGTGTTGGTACATGGGAGAAACACCAATGCATAGCAAGGAAAGCAGCACGAGAGACTCTGGGGCTGGGTTCTGCCCTGTCTCTGGCTAGACATTGACCTGTCTGGGACTGGGCTTTGCCCTGTCTGTGGCTGGACTTTGCTCTGTCTGTAGCTAGACATTGACATGTCTGGGGTCAGACTTTGCCCTGTCTGGGGCTGGGCTTTGCCCTCTCTGTGGCTAGACATTGACCTGCCTAGGGCGGGACTTTGCCCTGTCTGTGGCTAGACATTGCCCTGTCTGTAGCTAGACATTGCCCTGTCTGGGGCTGGACTTTGCCCTGTCTGTAGCTAGACATTGACCTGTCTGGGGCTGGACTTTGCCCTGTCTGGAGCTGGGCTTTGCCCTCTCTGTGGCTAGACATTGACCTGCCTGGGGCTGGGCTTTGCCCTGCCTGGGGCTGAACATTGCCCTGTCTGGGGCTGGACACTGCCCTGTCTGGGGCTGGGCTTTGTCCTGTCTGTGGCTAGACATTGCTCTGTATGGAGCTGGATTCTGCCCTGTCTGTGGCTAGACATTGACCTGTCTAGGGCTACACATTGCTCTGTCTGGGACTGGACTTTGCCCTCTCTGGGGCTGGACTGTGCCATGTCTGTGGCTAGACATTACCCTGTCTGTGGCTGGGCTTTGCTCTGTCTGTGGCTAGACATTGCTCTGTATGGAGCTGGATTCTGCCCTGTCTGTGGCTAGACATTGCCCTCTCTGTGGCTAGACATTGACCTGTCTGGGGCTGGACTTTGCTCTGTCTGACTAGGTTTTGCTCTTTTTTACAATAGTTCGCTTTCACATTAGCAATGTGATCCTGAATGAATTATTAACATCCCCCTTACATAATGCTTCCTTCAACCAATCACCTCCCTCCACGCCTAGGCCCTCATCATCACCACACTAAGTCTTCTAGCACATGAAACTTTGAGAGACACATTCAAACCATATCAAAACAATGGCACCGCTTGCCTTGAAAGACATCGTTCCCCACGATATCAGTACATGAACATTTTTCTCTACAGTTGCTCTGCTCTTTTCAGAAAAGTGTTCTTTGATATCCAGGAGGAGGCTGGGTTAGTTGTTTCCCCTCGGTATGATAGTGTTCAAATAATCAGCCTATAAGGAGGAGAGGTTTATGTTCCACCACAGTTTGAGAGCTCACCCCATGATCAGCTAATCTCATTGCTGTGGGCCCACAGCTAGTTGGGGCATTATGGCAGGAATCCCTAGCTTAGTAAAACAGTTTCCCTCAAGTCTGAGAAATGGAAGACAGACAGATGGGAGCGAGATGTGGTGTCTCACACCTGTAATCCCAACATTCATGAGGCAGAGGTGTAAGGACACATGTATTCAAAGCAATCATGATTTATGTATGGAGTTCTAGGTCAGGCAGAACTACATAGCAAGACCTCATCTTATAACCAAAGGAAAAATAAAAAATGAGACTCTGGGATTTACCAGTCGACTGCAGGAACACACACCCTAAAGGCCTCTCACTAGACCTACTTTAAAAGGTCTATTACTTCTCAAGGAAGAACCATGGGCTTTCAGCACATGGGACTTTTTTGGAAGCTGTCAACTTCTGGGCACTTACCCACACCTTAACAAGTCTACCCTAGCTATCAGGGTTCTGAGGGTACACAAGGAAGAAAAGCTTGTGTTCCACATTCTTTGACTGCAAAACTATGCTTGTTTTTCTGTCTTCTCTTGTCACTTGCCTTCCCTACCTTTGAGGTCTTAGTGCTGCGGACTCAGAGGCTTACAAATAGAATCAGCTTATGCTCGCCCCCAAGGCTCCTTATTATCGAGCTATGACTATAGCTTCATATTACTTACTCAGTTTCCTTTCCTCCACTCCTCAGAGTGCTGGGATTCTGTGCATGCGTTACCATGCGTGCTCCTCCACTCACTGTCTCCTTTCCGAAGTCTGACCTCAAGTTCCTACCCACTGCTATCATAGCCTTTGACCTTGTTGGTCACAAGAATGTAAATCCTTACTGTCCTTTCTAAATACTCTGGGCAGGAAAGGGGAAAAACATGGGCTGTCAATCAGACTCACCTAATTAACGAAAGATGACAAAGAGGACATTAATCAAAAGTCCATAAATGTATTTTTGCACAAATTAAGTAGGGCAGGGTTCTAACACTGCTGAGTAAGGATGCCCCGTGGTCCAAGTTGAGCGCCCCCGTTCATCTTCAAGTTTCTAGGCCTTTTTGGATTTAGAATATTTTACAGTTTATGAAATAGTCCATGCTCTCAAAAGATAGGATTTTAGAACATGTGGAATTTGGGGTTTGAGAGTTATGTATGTTCGATCTGTCCACAGAAGTCAGAAATGGGAAAGGTACAGATGTCCCATGGCCTGTGCCAAGCTGACAGAGGACGACAATTGTCAGCAAAGTTTAAAAAATGAAAAGGATGCTGTTTTTCTACACCGTTCCCCGAAAGCCAGCTGAGATGCAAACTCCAGATGTTGTATAAGAACGTATCTTCCTGAGCTTTGAAACGGTGGAAGCACTGACCTAGACACTGAAGTGGAGGAGGGAGTGTTCTCTCCTCTCTTTCATCTGCAGCCGCAGGTCCGGGAGGCTCTATGCTCCTGGGGATCCAGAAGAGGAACAGACACAATATCCTAGAGAATTCTTGATCAAGCCCATAAGCCCATCCTGGGCTCAGGCCTGTTTGTCACTCCTAGAGGGGAAGGATGTCACATTCTTATCCTACAGCTTCATTGAACAAGCCATCGAAACGAGCATATGTCAGACAATCCACAGTAAGAGGAGGGGAGGACCCATCAGTAACCTTAGGACTGACACCTTGTCAGATGGATGGCATAGGGGCTGGGGATTTATAACAGCTTGTTCAAAGAAATACTTCAAACATTCTGCCTCACTTTGATCAATACATCTCTGAAAGGATGAATGATTTAAAAATCTACAGAACAGAGGACCTGGGGTGCTTCAACATACACAGAAGGAGGGGACCCTAGGCATCCTGTCTTCTATAATGGCAAGTTTGGAGGCTACAGAGAAGTTACAGATTGCCTCCCTCTTCCATCAGACTGGGTCCTATGGATAGGGAGAGGGGAAGAGGGGGAGAGGAGAGGGGAGGGGGGGAGGGGGGAGGGGAGAGGGGGGGAGGGGGGGGAAGAGGGGAGAAGGAGAGGGATAGATAGTGCATGTGCTCTGTGGAAAGGGGAGTTGCTATGGGTGTTAACTGCAATGGGAGAATTGAAAGCAGTCTATGAAAGTTGCGTACACAGTGTGCAAAGGGCACTGAGAAGTCCACCATGTCTAGATGTCTGGGATGTACACAGGCATCTGAGAGGCTAGTCAGATCAGCTAGAGAGCTTACTAAGCTTCCACATTCCAAGAAGGTTCACAGAAGTGGTAGGATGGTTAAAGGAAGAAGATTGGAAAATTTTAAAAGAACACAGATACTAAATAAGTTAAGAAAAAAAAAGCTTCCTCCCTCTCCCTCTCCCTCTCAGCTCTCTTTCTCTCTTTCTCCCTCCCTCCTCTCTCTCTCTCTCTCTCTCTCTCTCTCTCTCTCTCTCTCTCGTGTGTGTGTGTGTGTGTGTGTGTATGTATGTGTGTGTGTGCTCACACATGCACACCACATACCCTTCTCTTTTCCCCTCCTCTTCCTTGCCCTCCCTTTCCCCATGGTGATTTCCCTGGCCTTGGTCCTTGGAGACCAAAGCCGGATACTAGAATATTCTTGAGTGTACATGCCCATTTACTATCCCTGGAACAAAAAAAAAAAAAATCAACAAAACCACTCTAAATAGCATGTCTGGCACAAGTATCATGGTAAGTGGCTAAGATTGTTTCCTAACATCTTCTTACTGTGCGACTTTCAAGGAAAAAGAACGGTTAGTCCACCATGTCTGAGATGTACAGGGCTATCTGAGATGCTAGTCAGACCAGCTAGAGACCTCATTAACAACCTTCCACGTTCCAAGTAGCAGGCCCTCTGGCCTGTGCCAGGGCCAGGGAGAGAGAGGCAGGGTGCAAGGGGCTCCTATAACTCCAGAAATTTAGTGAATACCAACGCCTGTAACAAGAAATTGGCCATGAGGAACTTGGTTTAAATAATAGTAACACTGGAACTCTAAGTCTTCCCGGCCTATTTCACAAAGGAATTTGTATTTGTTTGGTAATATTGAAAATAGAATTCTGGGGCTCAATTCCGCTTGCTAAGTACCCTTGAGCAAAGCTACATCATCTGCCCTCAACAAAGATGGATTCTAGGGTGAGAAAAGGGCAAGCGTGGACTTCACAGAATGTTGCATTATGTGCATTATTATACACTGTGTGTACATGTGAAGGTCCTGGCTAAGAGACACCCAACCAGAGTACCATCATCCTAGTTATTAAAAATGGCACTGCTCCCACAAAGGTCAAATGGAAAAAAAAAAAAAAAAAGAGGCTGAGCCACGAAAGAGATTCTAACATGTTGGTTGGCATTCCAAGGAAAACTGAGGTACAACAAAAGGCCATCTGAAAGTTGGCAAGCCCCAGAGACAGACGCTGGCATGGGACTACCTATATACTTCCACAAGCCCATTCCGATTCAGATAGGCAGGGGCTTTGAGAACAGAGTTCCTCAAACTCTTTTATTATTATCATTGTCATTATCATTATTATTATTATTAATGTTTCATTTGTTTATATTCTTCAACCTCTTAACAGAAGAGAATTAGAAAGGCAATGCACACACTGTCTTACGAGGATCATCTAACCCCCCTAAACCCCACATGCCTGATAAACCTGTACACATAATTTATTTTGAATAATCAGTAGGTGTATCAGCTCCAACATAGGCTATGACTTATTCTGCTGCACACTAGCCCTGGTGAGACAGAAGTCACCGATCATGTCAACTCATAACGGCAATTCCTACATTCGAGGTACTGCACTGGGTTCCATGTACCAATCCCTTGGTCCCTGTAGCACCCCAGAGGTGGGTACAATATATTTCCAATCCATCTTATGGATGTATAAATGGGAACCCAGAACGTCTTTCCCACTGTCCAGCATCACAGAAATGGGTAGTGATTGAGTTATTTTCTTGTGGTTTTGATACAATGACTAAAAGAAACAACCTGCAGAAGAAGGATTAATAGGGCTCCTGGTTTGAGGGAATGAAGGCCATCCCAGCAGGGGAAAAACAGCATGAGGAGGATGCTGGCAGCAAGAGGAAATCACGGTTTACTCACGTACTAGCAAATCAGGAAGCAGGGAGACAAGAGGGCCAGAAGCAGGCTTGGCCATCAGCCCACTCTCGCCGCAGTGACCCACTTCTTCCAGATAGGCCCCACAGCCACCACTTAGACTGTCTGCTGAGGACCTGCAGCTTTTCCCAGTGGACATCCCATAGGTCAGACATCTCAGTGCCCTGGGATCTACATTACAACTTAAGCCTTCCCTCCATAGCATCCTGACCCTCTTAGGACATCTTTGCTAAGAATCTGACCCTCCCGCATGTTGCCTGACCTCAGCAAGATTCTGGAACCTCAGATCAAATGTACGTGCCCTTGAAATTCTTGAATTTTGCATACCTGTAAAACCAGTACCCTGTAAGCAAGGCCTCCAAGTTCTGCTGAATGCTTGAGAGGTGACCTGCCTCCCACTTCCCAGAACTGTGGTGGCCTCTGATTACCTGAGTAGCTCAATCTAGTAAAACATTCATTCAGCTGTCCTGTTGGAGAAGGACACCAGTGCCGTGCCAGGTAATTTAGATGCTCTTTTGATAGGCACTAACCCTTTGAACTGAGCTTTTTCTCAAATGAGTTTTCATTGTTTAATCCCCTGAGCTCTCAATGGGTGAGATCTTGTCCTCAAGGCGCCTTTCCTATTGGCCCAGTACAACATTCCTGGTTCCTCTTCCATGGCTCTAATCAGCTTTACAATTATAGCCCCTTTGTCTGCACCCAGCTTGCCCGCAACATTAAATGGTCTGAGGAGGACTGTCTGTCAAACTGCAGTTCACCTCTTGGTTACCTTCCCGTTCTTGCTCTTGCTGTGAGTCTAACATCTGTGAGCAGTAACCATGCTACGTCCTGAATGCCACGCTGTCGAGACATTCCTTCCACCAAACAACTCAGCCCATTCCTGTGGAACCCAGACACAGTCAGATTTTCAGAACATTGACAGAACAAAGCTAGATGCTCTCCCAAAAGGTAATGCAAAGGCCTCTAGTCCAGTTCCTGGTAGAGTCCTTACTCCTCTGTGACATTCCACAAGTCCTGCCTTCCAGTGTCAACACTTCTATCAATAATTTGGTCTTCACTCTAGCCAAAATGGCCCAAGCTCTGTTTACTGCTCTCTGGATTTTCTTTAAGCATCAAATGCCAAATTCTTGCCCATTCATCCACAACTAGTCCCCAGGGCCTATGAACCACAGGGCACGGCTTTTCATAGCCGCAATAACAACCACCATCCCTCTTCCAAATTTTCGTGCCCATTACTTTCTTATTGCTCTGATAAAATACTTGATGTAAGAGAGATTCCCATCAACAGGTAAATGGATTAAAATAGTGTTGTACAGAGACACAAATAGAGTTTTATTCAGCTTTAAAGAAAAATAGAATCGTGGGACACAAATGGATCTAGAAAACGTTATACTTAAGCGAGGTAACTTGGACTCAGAAGAAAAATCAGGTGCTCTCTCTCACATGTGAATCCTAGAAATGATGGTTATTCTCCACAGTAAACTCGAGGAGACCTAGGACCACCTAAGAAAGGGGTCAAGGTACGCCCGTGAGAAATTATCTTGGTGTGAGAATCGGGTGAGAAGGCAAACACACGGTATGGCACCATTCCCTGGGCTGGGATCCTGTGTTGCTCTCTGCTTCCTGGCTGTAGAAACAGTGTGACTGGTCCCCTCACGCTTCACCCACCCTGACTTCCCTAACATGGCATACGACTCCCTGATACCACGACTCAAACCAAAAATCTCTCAAGTCATTGTTGTCTGCGTATTTTATCACAGAAACAGAATATGAAGAAGCTAGCTCTTACTATCTATGTGTAAGCGTATTAGTAGGAGTGAGTGTGTTTAAAGTCCACAGACTAAGAATGAGAGCACAGAAGGAGGAGAGATACTGCAGAACGGGTACAAGGAGATGCTTGTGGCTTGAAAGCAAAAAGGAGGGTCATAGGGGACATAAAGGGAGACAGGGGATATTATGGGGGATGGGGGAGAAGGTGGGCTAGAGAATGAACAAAATGATTTCTGTTTGAAAAATACATTCATCCTCCCTAATACTGCGTGTGCTAAATAATGAATAAATTAAATTAAAAGTAGAACTAAATTAAGAGAAAAGTATTTTGGCTCACGGTTTGGAGATGTCATGATGAGAAAGTCATGGCAGTGGTAACCCCAGGACATCAACAGTGGGTGGTGTTTTCTCGTATCTTGGCAGACCAGGAATCAGAGAGAAAAGGACCAGAAGCAGACTCGCTATTATCCCCAAGGCCTCCCCTACTCAGTGAACCACTTCCTCCACCCAGGCCCCTCTCATCCCTTAAAAGTTCTATAGCTTCCTGAGACAGCGATGTCAGCCAAGGACCAGGTCCTCAAACACATGAACATGTGGGGAGCATTTTATATATAAATCATAAAGACTCAAGACTGAACCTGGCAATCTGTTACCAAAACTGTACATCTGACCTCTCTGCATATAACCTTGTTTGAATGCCAAATTAATACCCACGAAAGCCTACTATGCATCAGCACCAGGAATACACGCAGACCTGATAGCTCACCTACGATTCAAAGCTAAATCACATGCACAGGTATAATGAAGAGGTATAGAGTGGGGGTGGGGTACACAGGACATTACATGAGGATATAGTAGGGCACATAGCATGACATCAGGTATTCAGGAGTAGTTTTTTTTCAAACACACGATGTTGAAATTATATCTTAAAAATGAAGTGGATGCTAGCTAGAAAGACCAAGAAACACCAAATTTCAATTTCTTCTAAAGCTCTTAAACTACCTCGTGCCAAGTCCAACTCTGTAGGAAGCTCCAGTGGATGATACCATTTTAGCTCTGCACAGCAAAACGCACACTGAACTAAAATAACACATTGTGTTTCACGTTGGCTTCCATCCAGGACTGATAGAAGAAGCAGCCATACAAATCACATTTGCATTGTTTGTAAAACTGCAAGCAAAGACACTATCCATTATGTTGTTCCAGGCCCCTTATCTAGAAACTTGTGTGACAAATGCCTCCGAAGCCCAAGCCACAAAGAAAAAAAAAAGATCAAAGTGGTAACCGCTCTCCCAATGGGCTGGCATTCTTCTTCGTGGTAAGCAGGAAGGGCTGGGAGTTCTAGTTTATTCTGTTGTTACATTGCCTACTAGGAAGCTCAGAACTTACGTCAACTTGACAGGCTTCTCTAGGCCTCTGTCTTCTGGCATGAGGTTCTTTTTCCCATTGGTTGTCTGTAGGTTCATTTCAACAGACTTCTTACAACTTTTCCTAGTTACATTTCCGATGATCAGGGCAACTATGACTCGGTACTTACGGAACAGCTAAGCAGGGTGCTTTAACCCTTAAAGCAGTCCTTCTGCCTAGGTCATTGAGACCACAGCCTCTCCGTTCTTCTCCACACTGTTTTATAATGGAATGATAAATCCGACCCCAAAACTAAATGTGCAAGATTAATTAGCCAAAATGTCCCAAGTCTAATGTTCAGGGAAAATCCATGCCAAGGTTTCCTTTCAGAATCAAATCCTACCCCTTGGGTTTCTCTAGGAGGAATGGTAATTCCTAGAGTTCAGTCAACTGTAAAGACTTGCCCTCTGAGACTGGGATCATCGGCAGGGTAAGCCGGTGAGCGATTCTTGAGACCATTCTGATGAAATGTGGCTGTGTTTCAGTGTGTGTGCATGTGCATGTGTGTGCACCTATGTATTCGTGTAAGTGTGTGCCTGAGTGTGCATGTGTGTGTGCCTGTGTGTGTATGTATGTGAGTGTGTGAGCATGTAAATATGTATGTGTGCCTGTGTATTTGTGTATATGCATGTGTATGTATGCCTGTGAGTGTATGTATGTGCATGTGTGCCCGTGTGTGTGAGCCTATGTATTCATGTGTGTGTGTCTGTGTGTGCGTGTATGTACTTATGCATGCATGTGTGTGTGCATGTGAATGTACATATGTGCATGCAGGTATGCATGTGTGTACCTGTGTATTTATGTGTATGTGCCTGAGTGTGTATGTATGTGCATATGTGGGCACGCATGTGAGACGTGTGTGAGTATATGTGTGTGTGCATGTGCGTGTTCATATGTGTGTGCATGTGAGTTAGCATGTGTGTGTATGCATGTGTGTGTGCCTGTGTATTTGTGTGTGTGTGCATATATGTGTGTGTGCATGTGAGTGAGTGTGTGTGTGTGCACCCGTGTATTCATGTGTGTGTACCTGTGTGTGCATGTGTGTGTGTGCCTGTGTGTGCATATGTGTATGTGCATGTGGAGTGCATTGTGTGTGGTGTGTGTGTGGGTGTGTGTGTGTGTGGGTGTGTGTGTGTGTGTGTGTGTGTGTGTGTGTGTGTGTGTGTGTGTGTGTGTGTGTGTCCAAATCCACCAAACTGCCAGGCTTTGGCATGGGCATACCAATGACTTTTCTCATCACTATGACAAAACATCTGACCAGAGAACCTAAGAGGACTTGTACTGGCTGACAGTTTTGGAGTGCATCAGGAAGGGAAGGTTGAGGCCCACATAAGCTGGAGCAGCTTGGTCTGACATGGCAGGAGCTTAAAAGAGCTGCCTCTCATGGAGCACTCCATGTAGCTCAGGTTGGCCTGGAATTCATAGTGACCTTCCTGCCTCAGACTTTCAGGTGCTCAGATTGCCATGCCCGGCAGCTAGTGCCTTCATGATGTTCACCCATCCTCACAAAAAGAGTAGCCAGGAAGCTTACACAGTTGCACAGGGGACCCTTGCAAACAGCACCAGCATAATAAACACCTGCCTCCCATTTACTTGTCTATGTTAACTCACATGCTGGAGCTGACAACTCTGTCTCTGTAAGGGACACTGTCACCTCAGGGCCAGGAAAATCCCAGTCCACAAGCCACCATGACAGTAAACTTCACTTCCGTGGACCACTGAAAAGTAGCATTGAACGAAGGACATGGGATAGAGGAGCCAAGTCACCAAATTACAACTACCTTCCCTCAGACGGGCCAGAAGAGCACAACCGTTCTTCTTCTCAGAATCTTTTCACAATATCTCCCACTTCTGGGACCAAGGTACCAAATATTGCATACACTGCACTTTGCGTTCAACTGCTCTCTGGCAGATGCACAGTGTCCTAGGGAACCCCGACCCCACGTATCTCTAGTAGGAGGATCTGAAGTGGGGTTTTGACCAGCTAGTAGGTATACAGATAGTATTCGGAACTGTTCTCTGGCCTTTCTGGTCTGGTCCTTCCCCACTTGCTCTGTTCTCCCAGCAGGGTCAGTAGTTGCCTTCCTTGCTGGATCATGACTCTGTCTTGCTGGCATGGCCTCATGCTATCCAGACATTGCTGGAATTGCAGGCATAGTATCCTTCTGACCACAGGCTGTCCTATCCTCCCTGCAGTCCTGTAGAAAAATGATGGAATCATCATCCTCTGTGATGGATTATGAATTTACCGGCTCTCTCTTTGCTAAGCGCATCTGAAATTTTCACTATACCTTAACTTCCTTCCTGCATGTGCGAGCATGGGCTTCTGCAGAGGGATGAGGAGCCTGCAGGCATGAGTGCACGATTCCAGAGTCCTGGATGCACACCCTTCAGGAAACTGTTTCTCCTTTTCTGCCTCTGAACCTCTACAACGTGCTGGGCACACAATAGGTACCATAAAGATCTGTTCAACTGAAAGGAACAGCATGAAACTAAAACAACGGAAACGCTTAAGTTCAATATAAACCATTCTATTAGGGAAAACTGAATCTTAAAAGCTAGCTTCAAGAACCTATTCCAGAGAATCAGAGCCCAGCTCAGAGCAAAAGCTGACCTCAAATATTTTATTGAGTTATTGTGATGTGCAAATAAAACATACTTAGTTAAAAGTGACTTTTTAATGACATCAATAAAATATCTACTGGTACCCAGAGGCCAGCTAATAGGTAAATTTTAATTTATATTGTTTTTACAAATCAATGAGGGTTTAATGTTATGAAATAAAACAATGCTTTGATTTCTCCAAGTGGACATTTCTCAACTGTCCTAACGTGAACCCTGCCCAGACATGGACAGCAGCTTCCAGGAATTCTACCAGCCCAGCCTCTGGTCTGTGTCACAAACCCTCACACAGACTCTTCTCTCTTTCTTTGGACCTAAGGTTTTCATCCCTGCACACCTGATTCACTCTGAAGGCTTCTGAAAAATTCCGAGTCCAGATCCGATCCCCAGAAACTCTGGGTTTAATTAATCTAGGCTAAAGCCCAGACACCATGCATTCATCTAATGAAATTGTGTAGATCCTAGAGACAAGAGTAGCCCATAAGCATTAGGATGTGAAAACTGTTCAACCTATCCAGAAAAAAATGAACATAGGAAGACAAATGACATCTATTCACAAAACAGGACCTTCTTTTGTAGCCACCAAAGAAGCTTTGATGATGACAGTTCTGTCATACTCCAACCCCTGCCCCGGGTTCAGGTCAGCCTTTGTTCTGCACAGAGCCAGACTGATTATACCCACTTGCCATACCCACTCTTCCTTGAGGTTTTCTCTGTGCTTACCATATTTTTATGAGAACTGTGTATTACAGTTTTTTATGATATCCCTGTCAAACCTGTCAAACTAGAGACCAGTCATCCCCTGTAGGGAATATTTACAATATCTGAAGATACTTTCCTATGATCATAATTGGGGGCCAGGGGATGACATTGGGGGGATTACTGGTGTCTAGTAAGCAGATCAAGGATAATGTTAAGCATCTCGTGGTGCAGAGACAAAGAAGTCTCCAGTGACAGCATAAATGGCCTATCAGCATCTAGACTCTTCATGCCACATTTGTCTGCCTTCCATGAGTGACAAGCTTTTGAGTCTATAGTCTCCAAAGCAACCAGTCAGGAAAATTCCTCTAGGACTTCTGAATGTCCCCGTTATAATTATGATCTCGAAGATCTTGCTGGAGGAAGTGAGGAAGGGAAAGCTGGACTCCCTACAACACATTTACCTTCTGCTGAGACTCAACGTTGAGGAAGAGGCTCCACCCACTGAATCTCCAGCATCTAAATCTTGGCGAGGGCAGACTGCGCCCTTCCCCTTGCCCAGACTTTCAGCTGAGCCAACAATGAGAGAAATCAGCATTTACATGGGAGCACTTACTAGGTGCCATGTGTGCTCAAAGAATTATAAGGCTTCACCCTTGAAATCTCCCAGCAAGCCCATGGCGTAGTTTTGATTGGGATGTCCATCATGCAAATGAGAAATAGGAGGGTGTGAAACTGATAATACACCATGATGACAACAGAGCCAGCACAGGCGTCAGGAACTGTGAGTAACCATGCTGAAAATATAGACGAGGTTCTTGGATTCTATGCTGCATTCAGGAGAGGGAAGCAGATGCGTTCTCCAGCCCAAGCCAGCCATGTTCGGCAGTAATCAGATGCTACCAAGGTCAATATACAGGGAGTAATCAGAAACCAATTCTGACTACTACCCTTAGCAGGGTAATAGCAGACAGCCACTGAGTCTTTGGCTCCTCCCCACCAAAAAAAAAAACAATTGAAAAATTATTATTTGGTGATATCATCAATAAAAACATACTCAGCCCAAAGAAGTCACAAGAAAATACATGAAAGAAAATACATGAAAGAAAATCTCATTTGAAGCTTAGAATCCTCAAAGGCTTGCTCAATGGTGGAGAGCCGTTGGCATGACAAGGCTTTGGGTTTGGCACTGAGGTATAAGCACAGCTGCACACACGCACACACATGGTTCACCAACAGAGCTAACCAAGCAAAGTCAAGCACAGTTGCTCAAATATCTCGGAGGGTGATTATTTTTCAAGTGGATCTTGACCGTTTAAGTTCCCTTGAAAAGTACTCCTTGCAAAATGCCTGTCCCATGGCCAACCCTCCACAGAGAAGTCGCTGTCAACCAGATCCACCTGGTCTGCAAAACCAGATTCTCCTAGTCCACAAGGCCATTCTGCCAGCACACTCCAACTGCCAGAGTCAACCTAGGTATCATCTAGGTCAAGATGAAGGTCAAGTCCGTGCTTTCCAATCCTTTCCTACCAAAGTTGCTGAGCCTCCTGATGCTGAGAGCTTCTTACTTGTCATGAAAAAAGCTAACAAATTCTACTAGTTCTCTATTGGTGATGAAGGAATTGATTCCTGTAGTGGCATAAACAGCACTTATGACTGTACTGGAGTCTGGCATAGCTCTTACGAGGCTAACATCAGGGTGATGGCAGGACACAGAACCCCAGGAATGTGAGGTACTAGAAGTTAGACTGATTCCTGGTAGGCAGACAGATTGGGAGAAGAGCCACAGATATATACTAAATACAGCAAACTAGCTTTTTACTCCTGACTACAGACAAAGGCCTAAAGGCCCAGTAGGCTTTTTCTCCAGGCAGGAGGGACTGGTCTGCCAAAATCAAGCCCCAATCAGGACATGTTCACCCCAAAGTTGTGAGACTATCAACAAACCTAATCAAGACCCCCAAATAGAACAAAGAAAAAAACAAACACCTCAAGGTTCCAGACCACTTCTTCAGTCCTTCTGTCTTCTAGAAATGACTCACATTGGTTGGCTTATGGTCCTTTCTTCTCTTTAAGGCCAGCTATGCTACTTCTTTGTGTGCCTTTCCTAGTACTTAGAGTTCCCAGACACTTGTCTTCTTCTTAAGAACCCTTTTGATTATATTTAGCACAGTTAAAAGTTCATGATAGCCTCTTTGTGGTAAAAGCCAGTTTATTAGCCATAATTGTTTCCATTTTCAGCCATAATTGTTCCGTCTCAGTAATATAAAATAGTCAGAGAAGTCAGAGGTCAGGACATGGATATTATTCTGCGTTCTTTCTCTCTCTCTCTCTTCTCTCTCTGTCTCTCTGTCTCTCTCTCTCTCTCTCTCTCTGTCTCTCTCTCTCTCTCTCTCTCTCTCTCTCTCTCTCTCTCTCTCTCTCTCTCTCTCTCTCTCTCTCTCTCTCTCTCTCTCAGAGTAGAATATTCTCAGAGGAATTTTCATTGCAATTTCCTAACTGATCTGAATTGTTCGGTAGGACACCCCACATACCCGATGTCTATCTTTCTCCACAGTCTTCACCCAGCCATCTGGCCTCATTTATTCTTCATCTCAAGTGAGGGGCTGAGACTGTGTTGACCCTAGAGGACATCTTCAACACATAGGCAGTCTTGCTTAGCTTCCTTCAGCTCTTCTCCTAGGAAGGCAAGCTCAGAGAAGTGCTCACATGCACAGATCCCAAGAGCTACTGGAATCCTGCCTTCCAAGGTCTTTTCCACAGCTCTGGTGTGAATTCTTAGCACTCACTCCAGAATAGGAATTTGGAAAAGGGTGTTCATTCCCATCGATGCCTGGGTGACTTATAACTCCAGATATATTCCTGATATGATATGCCTGAATTTTATAGACCTTCAGCTTCTCCCAGCTGAAATCCACTTACTATTTCCACAATAAAGTCATTGGATTGATCTCTTTAAACTGAAAGTGACATTGGGGGAACTTTGGCCACCTGGACTGCTTAAATCTTTTCTTTTGCAGAAATGTCACTGGGTTTCTGGGTAACCTAAACAAAAGCTCTAAAATGACAGGGTACCGAGGGCACAGGAACAGGACCTGGCTGGGAAAACATGAGACAGAACTTAGGCAAGAAGAGAGCAGAGACTCAGAGTCATGCAGGGAGGAGCTTGGGAGAGCAGCTCCAACAAAGACTCTTGCAGAAGTGTTTTAGGAGCACAGACTGTCTCCAAGAGGGAGCACAGACTGCCCCCAAGACTGGGTTCCTAAACCCAAACACTCCCCCCAGGGGTGGGCTCCCAAACCCATAAACTGCCCCAAAAGGTGGGTTTCCAATAAAAAAAGAGATCAGAAAGCATTAAAGAGAACTTGATTTATTAAGGATCTTCACATGGCAAGAGTTTTACACCCATCTATCCCATTTCATCATTTATTCTTCCGTCCTTATCAAGACTGCTTTCAGTAATCAGAAGATGCAGGTTCGAACCCCAGGTGCACTATTTGCCAGCTGCCTGTCCTTGGATAACTTGCTTCACCTTTTTAACTCTCATTCCCTCATCCATATACAGAAATTATACCGTAAACTTCACCGAGCGCAGAACTCTTAAGGAGGATCCAAAGAATATTTAATAGGAAGGAAACTGCTCATTAACTGCATTGAAAGAAAAAATACACATGATGATGGTAATAAACTGAAACAATACAATTCTGATTTTATTAAAAAATACATATACTTTGAATACATGCATATCTATATGCATTAAGTAGATATGCATGTATATGAGATAAAATAAATAAAGATATTAATGACGGTTATTTCTGCACAGTGGAAATTCAGGTGATTTAATTTTTAAATGTACTTTTCATATTTTTGCAAATTGCCTACATTGAACATGGCATACTTTGAAATATTTTTCCAGATTTGCATTTTTATTGCAAACGTGATCCATGCTCAATGTAGAAAATTAAACTGTGCTACCCCTGGGAACAGCTTTTCACGAATCCTTCCAGATGTTTTCCTGCACTTATGTAAGTACACATGTAGAAGGCATGAAACTCACAGGCCACGAATCCAGGTGCTACACAGACATGGGCTCCTTCAGCCTCTAAAACCTCTGGAACATCTACCTCTCCCGAGTTTCCACTGCCCTTTGTCACAGAAACTTAACATTAAGCATGCCCTAGAAAATAAGGGTTTTTCTCGGTCAAACAAGGGTTTTCCCGTGAATTTAATTTTGCCTGCCTGCTATGGTTTGGACAGGATTATCTCACAAGGGCTCATGTACAGAAAGCTGGGGTTTTTTGTGTTTTTAACTGAAATAGAAACATATCACTCCCTGCCTACCTTTTCAACCTCCAGCCCCTTCCAATTTCTGTTCCTTGAACCTCTCCTATCCCTTTGCATTCTCAATATGACAGTCCCCTTTTCTTAATCTTTGTAACATATGTGTATGCAAACACACACATACATATCAATCACCTGGTGAGCCTACTTTTGTTATTTTTGCGTATATGAACAATTAATATGGGGACTCATCTGTAGGTCAGATTAATCCCCCTCCCAGCTCCCAGCAGTCAATAGTTGCCTGCAGATCTTTGTCTAGGGGTGGGACCCTTCTCACATTAATCTGCCCATTCATATTGCTATTGCTCCAATCTTGTTTATATAGCTATTTCTTCCTGCTATTCGGACTCTTACAATCTTTCTGCCCCATCTTCTAAAATGTTCTTTGAGCCCTAGACACAGAAGCTGTGATGTGCATATATTCAAGAGACATTTTAAACCTATGGTGATTGTTTTAAAATTGCTCTGGCACAAAAACAGACTTGCAGACTAATGGAACAAGGTGGAGCCCGGTGAGTAATTCTAACTATGGCCATCTGATACTGCCAGAGAGGCAAAAATATGAACTAGGGAGGAAAAGCATCTTCAACAGTTGGTTCTGGGGAAAACTGTAGCCACATGTAGAAGAATGAAATTCGACTCATATCTATTACCTTACACAAAGATTAGATCCAAGTGGATCAAAGAACTCAATTTGAAACCTAAAACACTAAAATAATCCTAGAAGGAAACATAGGCATTGCCCTAAAAGATATAGGCATGTAGAAGAATTTTCGGAAAAGGATTCCATTTGCCAAGGAATTAAGGTCAACGGTCAAAACCTGGGATCTCATAAAACTAAAAAGCTTCTATACAACTAAGGAAACAATCAATCAAGTGGGGGGAAAAGAATGGAGACAAATTTTACCAGCTATCTATCTGACAGGGGATTAAAATTCAGAATATAAAGAACTCAAAAAAAAAAAAAAAGTCAAGGAAACAAATGACCTAATTTTAAAAAAAAAAAAAATGTGTGTGCAGGATGTAAACAGAGAATTCTCAATAGAGAAGATAAAAGGATAAGAAATACCTTAAAGAGTGTTAATCATTCATAGCAATTTAAAATAACTTTGAGATTTCAGTTCATCTCCGTGAGACTGCCCAGGATAACCAAATCAACTGACAACGACTTCCGACAGTTGTGGGAAAAAAGGAACCCGCCCTTCACTGTCGGTGGGAATGCAAACTGGAGCAATCAACTCTGGAAATTACTGTGGAGATCCTTCAAAAACCTAAAAGTAAACCTACCATATTATCCAGTTATACCACTCCTGGAATATGTCCAAAGGACTAGACAGTCTATACCACAGATAATTGCCCAACCATGTTCACAGCTGCTCTAGTCATATTAGTCAAGAAATGGAAAAAAACTAAATGTCCCTCAACTTATGTATGGATAATGACAATATAGTACAGATACACCATGAAATACTATTCATCCGTAAAGAAAAAAATGAATTCTACAAATAAATAGATGGACCGGGAAAAGATTGTACTGAATGAGGTAACCCAGACCACAGACAGCACACATTCTCTCTCATCTACAACTCCTAGATCCCAATCCTCAGATGTGAGGATAGAACATGGAGTCACCAGAGGAGCCAGGAAGGCATAAAGAGATCATGAGGAGATGGGGCCTGAAATCTACTGTTGCCAGGGTCAGGTGAGATGAACTGGAAAATGAAATGGACCACTGGGAGTGGTCTCCAACTAGGAGGAGAGAGAGAAGGGTAAATATACAAGAAGGGTCAAATAACACCAAGAGTGTTTATAAAGCCTTAAGGAACCATATTATTTTATATATATTAAAATTATACAATTATATATCATATATATGTATGTGCATATATACATATGGATCTTAAGGGATGTTAAGTCGCTTGGGGTTAATAATACTCCCCACAAGAATTGTATAGTAACAAATCTGCTCCCCACAAGAGCTATACAACAACAAAAACCCCAATACTAGGCCTCAGAAATCTTTCAAAGGGTTATCAGGATAATCCAAGTGACTTCCAAACAATATAGACTTTGGTCACCTCTCATGATTTGAGAATAGGTCCCTATTGTTGAAGAAACCACTCATATAAGACACAGAATTCAGCTGATTCAAGCTAGACCTGACCTGAAAGACTCCTGCTTTCCTGTGCTCTGGCTTTTATGGTCCCCCTGGAAAGAAAAACAAAATCAAACAAAAATCCCTATGCAAGTTGCCAAGGGAGGGGTGCACTTAAACAGTCCTACTCAGTTTCAATATCTATGAACTGATGATGACCAACTTAGCAAGATATGCATAGAGGTCCAAGAAATGACACCCACATGTCTGTGGCAACCAACAGCTGTCAAATTGGATTTAAGACCCACTCTTAAATAAAGTAAAAATCATGTCTGCTAATGGAAACCAAGCCAGCTTCCTAGGGCTAGTGAGGTCATGGCGATAGGAAAGAATCTACTGTTGCCACATTGCTAGATCAGCATAATTTCTTACTATATCCCAAGACATCATAAATCCACAGACAAGTGGAGCTACCAACCGTTATCAAAAAAGCCTACTCTTACAGCAAATGGAGACCATCAGTGAAAACCATGGCTGGGGGCAAGGCAGAGATCGGTTGGATTGTGAGGAACCAGCCTCAGTAGATACATCTACAATAAAGAAAGGTTGATGGGGTGGGGCCTTTAAGAAGTGGGACCCAATGAAAAGCAGTTGTGTCACTAAAGACTTTTCCCTTGGGAGGAATTAGGGCTTGTCTCTCGGAGTAAGTGTTCACAGGAGTGAAGGTCATGAGCCTGAATATGGAACTTTCCTCTGCTTCCCCTCCCACCAAATGATCTCTCCCTAATATACTCCTGCCACTGAGATGCCTTCGCTACAAGACCTTCCTTGGTAGCTGATTTCATGTGACAATCTGATGTGGGACTTACATATTCCAAAACTGTAAGCCAATAACCTCTTTGGTTTATAAAATACCAAGTCTTCAGTATTTGGTTATGACAACAGAAAATAGACCTATTTAACCCCTACCTTCCTTCTTCCTATAATTTAACTTCACCCTAAGAATGAAAATTTTCCCCATACAACACTGAGATAAGCCATGGAGTAGTTGAGCATTCCATGTGCTTAGGGATTTTTCTTGTCACTGTGAGCCAAGATTACGATTTTTCTTCCCTTGGTCTTCAGGTCTATCCTAACTGGTAAATTCCAAGATGCCTAAGTTACTAAGACCTAGCTGACAATCTACACGAAGTGTAATGAGGTACCCTGTGACCTCCGCTGGTCCAACAGCCCCTGTCATTTTATCTCACAGAGGTGAACATTTAACAACACCTCAGGGTGGCTCTTTCTGCCATCTTGGCACCTATGAAGCCTGCTGAGAACAGAACTTGTATAGAGCAAATATGTCTGGAAGGCTGTAGTGCAAGGCCATTTTTGCAGGCTACAAGCAAGGTCTCCAGAACTAAAGAGACCATATAGCTCTTCTTAAAATTGAAGGTGTTTAAGCCAGAGATGAAACTGAGGTCTAATTAGGCAAGAGATACAGTAACTCATGGTGGCAAACCAAACAAAACTAGAGTGGTCTGGGAAAAAGTAACCTGGGCCCATGGAAACAGTAGCATGCTTCATGCCAAACTCTGAAGCAACCTTCCCGAAAAGGACACTGAACACAGAATCCATGTCGTCCATTCAGGATTTAAACTAATGAAAAGGAAATACATAAAAGTGGGCACAAAAACCATCAGGGTGTTGCCCATGCTTCCCCAGAATAGGTTATCATAGTCTCTCTCTGCCTAGATGTGTTCCCTATGCCAACCCTGTCCATTTCTACTCTTCTGTAGACCAAGGCTGCCAGGCTCAGGGACGTTAGTGACAGACATTACCTCCACAGAGTCCAGATGGATTTCAACTCTCTTATTGCTCTCCAATGCCCACCCCAGGAGGCCCTTCATGAAACAGTTCTCAGACACCAGTCTCGTACAGGGAGTTAGAAGATCCCTCTTCACACATTCTGTGTGATCTTTATTCCATCTGTGTGGGCCCAACAGAGAGAAAGCCTAGGTGTGCAAGGCTTAGGACACAGACCTAAGGCCAGGAGGATTAGCCTCATGCTCGGTGACTACCCAAGCACTCCTTTCCAACCAGCATTTCTGTCACAGATAGTATGGCTACTGGAAAAACCCAAGGCTGAACACTAACTTTTGACCTGTAGTCTCACATTCTGCCTGAAGGCTGGAGGTGAAGGAGTAAGGGTCAGACATACACAGGTACGAAAAAGAAATAAGTTAATTCTGCATAATACTACTGTATGTGTTTGTTTGTGCATAGGAAATAAGAAATATGGTTTACTAGTGGATCGATGTACTTGTATCATAGGCCTAGTTCATCACTGAATAGAGTGTTCTGGGGTCACTGGGATAATCTATATCCATTGTAATAGCTGAAAGGCATTCGGTGGTATTATTGGGTATGTAATCACTTGTTTGAAAAACGAAGGCACTGTTTCCAATCTTTGACTCTCTGGTGCTGTAGAGAACACCCATGTGTGCTTCTCCTGCTTATTTGATTGACTTTTTGCTAAGAACCGATGTTTAGAGGTGGAATTGTTCTATCAAGAAATATTGGCAAATTGTACCCAGCAATAAAGTATGTGTGAGAACTTTATAGATAACAAAACTAGAATACCAATCCAATGGGGAAATTATAAATTATCCCATAAGTAAATTTAATAAAGAATTATAGGATAAACATATATATTTATATAAGGCACATTATATATGAAAAATATAATATTAGGCTAAAGCTCAAAAAGGAGCTAGAGAGATGGCGCCATGATCAAGAGCACTTGGTGATCCTCCAGAGGAGCTGACTTTGTTTCCCAGCTCACAACCTTCTGTAACCCCATCTCCAGAGGATCCAATGCTCTTGTATATACATGCATGTGTTAACACACACATACAGGTAATTAAAAATAACAAAAAATTAATACTATGGGAAGCCAAGCTGACCCAAGACTTTCTTAGAGGCCCTGACAAAAGCGCAAAGGGAACTTTAGTTTTGTGTCCTTGTTCTGGAATTGATTTGGTAAGACCTGTCGAATGCCACAGCCAGGACCTCACAGGAGTCAAAGTTCCCAATGCTGGGTTTCTGAGTCTTCCCTCTGTGCTCTGGTTATCAGTCCTTATGCCGCTGTGTGAGGAATCCTGTGCTCTCTTTGCTAACACTGTCTGAATTAGCTCCCTACTGACCTTGGCACTTTTTCCTCCTGCAAATAGTGTAAATGATGTTGTGCTTCTTAATAAACTTGCTTGGCACAGGTCACCAGCTTATGCAAGCCCTCCTGGTGCCAGCTATGCTTTTGTAGCCTTTATTTCTCATCCCCTGTCCTCCCACTCAACACTTTACCATTCAGGTCCTTTATTCCTGTGAGCTGGGGTCATAATTCTTTTTTATGATATCTAAAGAAAAAAATAAAATAGCCATGCTATAAGCAAGCAATGGTCCTATCCAGTTATAAAGCCAAGGAAACACCAATAATCCCATACGTGGTACAATGATCCTAAATGCGCAGCAGCACGCATACCTTGATGATAACCAATACCTCTCTGATTACACATAAAACCCACGCAGACGGAAACCATGCCTAATGCTGGAAATCTAGCCAGCAAGCAGGGCTAGTGAAGTCTTTGATCTTAGAGCAGGACCTACAACTACCGCCTTACTAAATCACCATAATCCCTAACTACATTCCAAGTATTCATCTTTATACATACAAGAATGTAATCCTAGTTTGTTGCAAGAAAGGAAGACCATTATAGGCAATCACAGCCAATTAACTGAAACGCAGAGTTCTGGAGTCCAGTCCTGATGAGTAGATCTCCAATATAACTCCTGAGCCTAAGGTTTCAGGGATCATTGTAGGAGAAGGGGTAAAAAAGACTGGAAAGGCATGGGAACAAGGAGTTTGCTGTGAGAATGTGCCTCCTAGGAAAGCCAGAAAGCTAAACCCATGGAGTCTCACCAACATAATAACCTAAACATGAACTAAACAAGAAAAACCATGATAGGTATTTTTCAATTTCCAAAGGCATATACCCTCTATTATAAACAAATTTTAATCTAATTGAAAAATCTTTACTTTATTAAAAGTGTCATATAATCCTCTATAATGCTATAGGTTCAAATACTCATTTACGGTTTTGATAGTTTCAATACTTGATTCTAAATTTTGCCATGGCAGAAGGAGGCGACTCTGTTCCTTGTCTCCATACTAAAGAGGGTCTTGGGTCGTATGACTTTCTCAACCTTAAACACCATAGTGTTTGCCAAAAAGATGGTGTGTACATTTCCAACTTCCCAAATGTTAGCAGCAAAGGCTCTGAGCATACTAAAAGGCCATATGTTTACAGTCATCTCAAAGCACACTGAAATTAATTATTTTGGAAGTTTCTTACACATGAGTTAGAAAATTCTGAGGTTTGGAATGTTCACAGATTTCATAAGCATCTTCAAAACACAGCAAACTCCCCAGTCCATGAGTTTTCAATGGACAGGTTAAAAATTCTACTTCCCAGGAAGATATTTTACTATGCAAATGTGAGGATGTGAAATAATTGATACTCCTGAATGGCATATATTGTTTTCAGCAATAACCAAATTAACAACACAAACATTTCCAAATATCTATTTCTGAAATGCTTTCTCAGAACAAGAAAGAATTCCCTTTTTAAAGCAATTACTTTCTCATGCATTGTTATAACATTGATGGGGCAGATTAATACATTTGAATTGAGAAGAAAAAGAAACCAAACCCCTGCCTGGTAATTCTCCAATGACATAATGTCATCGCTAAGAAGGTCAACCAACCTGAAATGAGTTTTTATGAAGCCAGAGCATCTTAGCTTCAAGGTTTTGAAAGCATTTTGTCACAAGACCTTCAGTGACACACAGGGGATTGGGCATACCCTTCTGGCTTCTATGTTCACTGGGGTCACACCCACAAACACAAACACATACATATCTTTAAATATAACTTAATGTATTTTTTAAAAGCCCTAGTTGTACCGGGGACACTGTTGCTGTTCTCCGGGGAATCAGAGAGCATTCCTAACTGACACTGATGGTATTTTTCTATAGGAAGATAACTGAGCAGGGAGGCACAACGTGTCGACCTCACAGAGTTTTTTTAGTAAATACGATGATCACATCTGCCAAGGAGGAAGACACTGAAGTCACAGGGAAAGAAGAAACCCCAGCCATGAAAATAGCTTTTCTTCCTAAACAGGAAAAAAAGAAGTTTTGAAAATACGGACATACTAAAAAGCCTCCTCCTATCCAGAAATCAAAAGGAAGCACCTTGGGGCTGTTATGAAGAAACTCAGTGTTGATTATCACCTAAGGTAGCAGGCTGCTTTGAAGTCTACTTAGCTGGAGAAAGTTCAGGAAGTAACAGTGTTTGGTGTGACTGGAAAAATGAACGCTGTTGTAATCCAACACAGTGCATTTAAGACAACGAAAGTAATAAGCACAAGTAAAATTAATATATAGAGAGAACACAAACCGGAGATTCCTAAAGCCAAGGAGGCAGAACAATCTGGGCAGAGGAGCAAAGGAAATAAGTCCCTCCTTGGAAGGGAAGGGCTGCTTCTGCCAGGACAGGGCCAATGCAGTTGCAGGGGTTGGGGTGGGGGGCAATCCTGCCTCACAGCAGGGTGTGGTGTGAAGGGCAGCCTTGTGAACCTTTTATTTCAGTTTTCATTGGAAACTTCCTATCTCCAACCTTACTTCCTGAAGGTATCTGCTTTCAATTGCACATCCTACCCTAGGATTCTATAGACTGTCGAAGGATCTAAATATAAATTCAACAGGATCGTATCGTGATGATGTCATAGAATGTGCTTCTTCGCTACATGAAGCACAAGATCTTGGATACCCTTTGTATAGAGAGATCAAATTCAGTCTTTTTGGAAGCTACATTGTACCCTGTTGTATGGATAAATGTTAAATTATTTATCCGGCTCTCCATACATTCCTATTCACCCAGCACCACTCTTTTCCTATTTACAGGTGGGGCTGTCAAGGGGCCCATGCCCTGGTAAGCACAATCTTTACATCAAACCCAGAAGTGCTGGGTACCACTTCTGTAGGTCTGTACAGGATTTTTTGACCTTCCTAAAACTCAGTGCCTTCATCCTTAATAGGAAATAATGTCAACTCTGTAGACTGTGCTGTTTGTCCACTTGACACAAATCTAGACATTTCTGGGAATCTTAATTGAGAAGATGCCTTCGAACGATTGCCTTGTACCCAGGCCCCTGTCTTTACTAATGGCCGATATGTGAGGACCCAGCCTGTGAGGCAGTACCACACCCCTAGGCATCTGGTCCTGTGTTGTCTGAGAAAACTCGGTGAGCCGGTGAGCTGTGTTCCTCCACAGTCTCTGCCTTAGTTCTTCCCTCCAGGTTCCTGCCTGGAACTGCTGAAGTCACTTCCCTCAGTGATGAACTCTCAGTCAGGAAGTGTAGGATGAAATAAATCCTTTCTTTTCCTCCTCCCCCAGTTGCTTTTCACCATGGTGTTTAAACACAGCAACGGAAACCCTATGACATGGGAACAGCTGTGAATTGACTAGGTTCTCACTGACCACTGAAATTAAATGTGCAAATCTCCCACCCCTTCGTCCTCTTTCCCTTTCCCTCTCTCCTTCTCTATGTATAAATAAAGACAGAGGTCTAGGGGCAGGTGGGTACGAGACCCAGCAGTAGTTATTCTCTATTCTCACAGAATAGAAGGAATTGTATAAATTAATGATCAATAAGCAAGCACATCCCTCCAGACTCACAGAAACACAAAGCAGACTAAAGCACAGAGGCAACCTGAGTCCCACAGGGTAGACTTCAGGCAGGCCGTGGACAAGCCATTGCGAAGATGCTACTCTTTTGGACCTGAGGACATGTCACTTGGGAATGAAAGTGTAGATAGCATTGAGAGAAGGCAGCCCTGTCATCCTAATGGCAACGGTGTGGGGGAGCAAAAGTTTCAACATGAGTGCCAGTAAATAACAGACTTGATCAGTGAGGTCAAGAAACCTGGAGAAAAACAAAATACAGTTCCGTACCGGAGATGCTTACAAACAAAAGGGATTCAGAGGATGAGGCTTTAGAAACCCAAGTCAGGAGTGGAGGGGCTAAAGGTCTCAAAAGGCCCGGGGATAACGAAGTATTTAAAAGCAGGAGCACAGCCTTGCAGTCATCTTCCCATCATTCTTAAAGACAATCAGTTTTCAAATCCAGTAAACTGCATGCTTCCACACATCCTCCTACAAAGGATCTACCTGGGCCTCACTGCTGACCCCTCTCTCATCCTCTGCAGGTCCAAAACAGAGTCCAGTCTGGCCCAGTAATCAGTCTTATCAACTCCTGTCCCAGTTTGACTGGTGTTGCTGCCCCTCAACACACACACACACACACACACGCACACACACACACACACACACACACACACAGCATATACAGGTATACACACAGAGACACACACAAACAAGCATACACAGGCACATACACAAGCATACACAGGCATACACACACACACTCATGCACACACACACACACACACACAGGCGAACACACACACAGCATATACAGACACACATATGCACACACAGCATATACAGGTATACACATACAGGCACGCACAAACAAGCATACACAGGCATACAGGCACACACACACACACACACACACACACACACACACACACACACCACTTTCACCACATGATCATTGGTCCCTCTAGAGCACCCTACCATATGGAAGACACCCGTTTGCAGTTAGAAGTCAGTCTGATTAACACTGCCCTGTGGGGAAAGAAGCTAATGTGACCTCTTCCGGCTCTGGTTGGATACCACTCCCAAGATTGACTCTCCCCAGAAGTAGTCACCGGAACATTCTACCCCTCCATTCAGTGGCAGTGTCAACAGCTGAGAAGCCAGCCTTCACCTCACCAAGCTGAACCTTTCTTAGAGAAGTGATAGATGGATGTGGGGACAGACTTGGTTCACCTCCTTGGGCTGGGGCTGCCACCACCATCCTTGGCTCCACAAGAATGGAATGTGAGAGTCTGACAGACTCTGTATGGGTGTTTGTTGAGTGAATAAATGAATGTAACAAGATAAAATCAGATCAACAAGCAAACAAAAGGACAGTGGGCTGAGGGGACGAAACAGGCAGCCGGCATGTTCCCTGTGTGTACTTCCACATGTGCAGCTCCAGTTAGAACCTTCCCCAGTCAGGCACAACAGCTTAGACCACCCCACAGTTACTTCCTATGCTGTTTCTCCTTGTGGTCTGCCCACAAGCTACCAGCTAACCTCCCCCACCCCCAAAAGCCTGCAAAATTCCCCCAGCATACTATCTTACAGGGCTAACAATGAGCCATATTTTTTGCCTTGATTTAAAGCTACTCATTTACACAACTGCAGCAGATACTGGGCAGATCCCGGAACAACAGGAAACCCAGAGGTGCTTGGGAGTCTCCCCCAGTGCTGCATTCCAGGCAGCAGGCTGAGGGACTTGCACTGATTTCTCTCCTCAGTCAGGCACCCTGCTGTCTCATTCCTGTCCCTGACTTCCCCAAGGCCTGGCGTGGAAGGTCACCTCTCCTCTCCTTGCCTTTCTTCAGGCCTCTTTAAGAGATTTCTGTTCATGAGTCTACACCCTAGAGATGCCATCAGAGGTCACTGATGGCCTTTCCCATCATGCCTCTTAAGCACCGGTGGTGGATTAGTTCCACTCCAGGCTCCTGTGGCACGGAGGAATACAGAAGCATCCTGTAAGGAAGGCAAAGAAAAACAAACGAAATCAAGTGGGATGGGGAGGAGAGGTCAAGGGTGCCGGAGGAGGAGAGAGCTTCAGCAAGCCCCAGGAGCTGTCATTGTGAGGATGGTATCCTGGAAAACCAGACTAAGAAAATTCCTAGAATACATTGGCACTTTTAAGGGCCTATGGTTTTTAGCTATTTTTGGAGGAAAACTTAGGCGTGGATAGTTACAGTTTAGGAATTCGTCTTTTCCTTTATCGATTCTCTTTGGTGTTGGCTGAGTGATACATTTCTCCACTCCTTGGTGAGGAAATGAGCATTTAGGCACCATGACCACACTAAGGTGAAGCCAGAGGAGTTAAGGGTGGGGTCCACATGACATCTATCTTGTAAGGATGTTTTCTTTCTCCAAAACTTGGTTCCCTCTATAAACAACACTTCCTACCAAGAGACACACAGAAATAGAAAGAGAAAAGGAACCCGGGGAGAAACAAAGACAGAGGAAGAGACTGAGAAGGAAGAGCAAAGAAAAAAAACCTTGCAAATTGAATTACCCCTCTCTCCTCTCATAGACCTGTCTGGGCTATCACCTAGGGAGAATTGTTAGCTTGGGGGACATTCTGTGAGAGGAATCTTCCAGATTGTGTGTAATGAAGATGGGTGTCCTCCCTGTACAATACCAGAGGCAGCCTATCACCATTCTACCTAGTCCCTCCCCTTGCTTACACGCCTGAGGTCTGAGTGCCGCCGGTTAGCAGTCCCTCGGTGTATCTCCCTAGCACGCATGAAGGCACAGACAACTCTTCCAGGATAACGCATGTGCTCTGTCACACACACACACCCTCCGCAGAAACATCACACTGTCTGGTTTTAATATTCATCGGCTGCTTCTCCATCCAGCGCTCCTAATTCGCAGTGTGGGACAATGTTTTCCTATTAAGCATTTTCCCCTAAGCCTCATTACCTCTCTGTGGTAGAAAATCACCGCCGTGCTTTGGCTGCCTTAGCAGGAGAGGAAATTAATTTACAAAAGAGGGTAAAATCATCTCCAAATAACAAATCCTTCTAAACTTGGAATCCGGCACTTCATAATCAAGTCAGATGTAAAGGGAGACAGTGATCATGTGACAGGCAGGCGCCCCTGCAAATGACCTGAACTTAGCAAGCTTCCAACACGGAGGGGAGAAGAAAAGACAGTGGGAAGCACTGACCACAGCGAACCATACCAGCAAAGGCCAAGGGGTAGGATAAACAGAGCAGGGCCCTCTGAGGATCAAAGGGTGCTTGCAGAAGAGGATGCGGAAATAAATCTGAAATCCAACAGAAAGGACTTAGCACAGCTTCCACTGCAAGCCAGCGGCTGCCGGTCACTGCAAGGACTAGGTATGCTGGGAGATTCTACATTCGAATCTCCTTAACTCGTGCTCTCTTTAATGGGCTGAGAGTAACTTGCAGCACTGAGACATCTCCAGAAATCAGGTCTACGTGAAAGCTTGACTCATAAATAGGGGAATACAAACGGCCCTTTCATCGGCACTCTAAATAGAAAGATTACCTTCTAGCTCCGTGATTTTAACAGATTCAATTTGAGATGCACACAGATACAAGTCCTTGGTGTGCTTGATAAACCTGTCCTCAAATCAAATGTTACTATGTTGTACCATGCATATTCTAGAACAAATAAGAAACAACAAAACCGGGATGATACATGCTTCTTGGCATTCACATGCTGCTGGTCTGTGCTAAACACCGAAATTCTGATCTCGGTAGTCAAATGATACAGGCAAGAACTGAAAAGGTATGTATGACCCCAAACTTGAGCTCTGTGATCTGGAGTACTCAATGAACCGCTCTGACAGCCCATAATATTGCAAGAGTTAAAAGGGACTATGCCTATTAAACGTCAAACCCACTGTAGACCATAAACATTTTTTTGTCTCCTTTTCTGATATGAGCTTTAAGAATGATCTGAAAGATTTGATCCCATGATATAAGTACGTGAAATCTGTGTAACAGCTCCCAGTCCCTCCCCACTTTATGGTACAGATATCAGTAGCCCTCAGGGACCCCTACTGCCTGGGTTTAAGGAAAGACTCCGTCTCTCTGTTCCTTGAGTAGTACAAGGAGGGACTTACGAGAGTAGAGACAAAATGGCTCATCTGCCCTTGCTAGAGCCCCAGCCTAGGGTGGTGAGTGATCAGAACCAAAGTGAGAAACTTGGAACCACGGCAAACAGGGTGAGACAGCACAGAGAGGCCCTTCAGAGCCTGCACCCAGACACCAGCCTGCACCAGGTACAACCCTTGCAGACAACGGCTGAAGCACTGAAAACCTAATGAAAGGTCTACTTCGGGAGTCAGACTGCTGAGGTCAGTGGTGAAGAGTCTGACTGACCCGTGTCACAGTCCCTGCCCTGGAGGATATGTGCCTTTGAAGCAGAAATGTCAGGAGACTTGAACTTGACCTCTATATACAAATACCGAGAACAGTGGAGAGAGAAAGGCAATTCCAGACTCCTGGATAGCACAATGGCACTGCTGGACTGCTCTTCTCCATCGTTCTCTTGTTTGGTCAGCATCTTCCTGGACACCCTCCAGGACCAGTGCCATTGTCTGTCAAAGGCTGGATGAAGAGTGCAGCCCTGTGGTGTGACTCCTCCTTTAGACTCTAGCACCAATCCTGTCCCCAGCTGAGCCCGCTCCACAAGAGGTGAGACGGCCACTGAGATCCTCAGCCTCCCTCATATCAAGAAGAAAGTCAGCTGTGAACTGAATAGCAAATTTTTGAGAGCCAAAACAGCTGGGGTCTCCTCCAGGCACTGGGAACATGGAGTCTCAAGTCCTCACGGTGGACAACCGCAGTCCTGGGGCGGTTACTTGGGGTGCGCGATGGTTACTTGGGGTGCGTGATGCTCAAGCCACTGTGCGGCTTCCCCCAATGGCCTCTTTCTTTCAATATCCTTTATACAGAAGCTTCGTCATCCACAGAGGAGCCTCAATGTAATTTAAATATACACCATTTCCTCAATCAAAGTATAGCCACTGGACCCCAAAGGCCTGCCTTTACTGGGCCAGCCCTGGCTCTGGAGACATAGAGGAAACTCTTACCGCAGAGTGCCATGGAACTTGTAGGTGTTAGGCGGCTAAATCAAATACCATCCGAAACAATTCCTGTCTTGCCTGGTCCCTGCCAGCCCAAACCTCCTCAACACCCTTCTATGGAAACTTCTAAGCCGGTGATGCTCAAAGTTCATGAGGATATTTCCATCTTCAAAGAGATGAGTTACATAAATGTCATGTCTTAAGAGTATAAAATAGATGTTCAGGATTTCTGTTTTCAAATGAGGGCAGGTAGGGATTAAGGACAGTGCTGACCCTGAGGGAACGCCTTTGCCTGCTCTGGGCTCACTCATGCCCGTCTGATTATGCTAAGCTGCCCAAACACTCACTGGTAGCACAGGATCAACCCCTTGACAGCAAGGTGTCGAACAAACGCTGAGCAAAATACATACACAGAGAGCTCAGCTGAAGATGTTCTCCCCTCCGTGAGGTGACCAGTGTGCAAGGACATGACATGGGAAAACACCAGCCTGAAACAGTTCCAGCCCGAAGCTTCCATGGCTGGGTTCTGCTGCTCAAGAGATAGAAATTCATTCTAACCACAATCAGAGAATAATTGGGAGGGATCTGGGAATTCATAGAATTGCTGTCGAAAGCTCAAGAATGAAGCTAGATGGGAAATGGCTCTGGGGCTTTTAAGGAACAAACTACAAAGTAACTGTGAATCAGGACGAGTGTGGCTGTGCTTTCCTCCCCTGATTGTCTCTTTGGAGGAGTTTCACCTGGGTCCTAGGTGCTCGAATTTGCACAGGCGCAGAGAGCTCAGCCCGGTTTTGTTGAGCCTTCTGGTTGCCTGGTTGCTATACGCAATAGAATATCCCATTTGTACTCCCATTTGTAAATGGGAACTCACACACACACACACACACACAAGCATGCACGCACGCACGCACATGCACGCACCCACGCATGCACACATGCACACATGCACACATGCACGCGTACAACCAAACTGCAAGAATAAAAGAGAGTTCTCCCAAAGCAAATCAGGAAGGAAGGAAGGTTGGGTTTATTCCCTAGTGATTACACGGAGGGGTCTCGGCACCCAGAGTCGACTGGCAGAGTCACGCTCCACTCAGAAGACTCCGACTACTAGTGTGGTTGGTACCGACACCCCCAAGGCTGTTGTTTTAGCTCCTCTCTCCTGAACCATCCTGAAAATGAGTCCACTTGCCCGGCGTCCCACTTCCAGTGATAGGGAAAGGTGAGAAACCTGGGTTAATATACAGTCTTTCTTGTGATCAGGGTAACTGGCCACTTGAAGTCATTTTGCAAATCTGCCCCCTGTTCCAGAGAGCCACACTCAAAGCAGGGACCTCCCCCTGCTAACTGAAACAAGAACAAAACTTGTGAAATGACTAAAAGAGGTGGGAAACCTTTGGAGCTCAGGGACAACAAAACCCAAGAAGCACACAGCAGGGAAAAACCTCCAAGACCCAAGGCCACTGCCTTTCAGACACATCTGAGCTCCGGCTGGGTCACGTCATCTGAACCTGCCAGGATCACACACGGCTCCTTGGTGTACGTTACTGCGATTTGTTTTACCTCCATAGGTAATATTATTTTACACATGATGGTCAACTTCACCTGACACAATCTCTCAGACAGGGACCGTGAGTTATTAAAAAGTACCTCCCTTCCATTTCAATATAAGCACCCTGGTATAATGAATGTGTGTGGACATGTTGCCTTAGGCGGTTACGGTTCTGAGCCCCCTTGGTATCTCTACGATTTTTCATGTCATGTGTCTACATGATTGGGCCATGGTCAGACATTTGGTCAAACATTATTTTGGAGTGGCATTTCTTTTGGAAAGCATCTTCCACGGTGTGAGTTGGACTCATGTTAGATGATTAGCAAATTAAAGGCATGCACAGAACAGAAGAATTAGGTTAGACGTCTAGATACCTAAGCTAAGACTTTGGCCTTTTTGGCTTTTGATCTTTGTTCTTTGGAAGCAGAAATGATGGCAGAAACTTCTGGATCCCCGGGCTACTGACTACAGATAAGGTCCATTCTCACTTCTGAAGCTGAGTGACCCGATACTTGACTATACATACTCTGCTGTCTCTGCTCTTCTGGGCAACTCTCACACCACACTGCTCAGTGAGAGCCATGCCCTGTTCTGGTCACACTAGACTCACTCCTGAAAAACCCTAGGCTTCCCTTCTCACTGCCTGGCTAGTACGTGGAATAAAACATTGCATAGCTGGGGCTCTCTGGGATGTGGCCCAGCGCTCTGCCTGCACATGCTTTGGTGTACGTGAGTTCCGGGGGTGGCAATACGCACAGCAGCTCGCTTACCATTCCTAATCCTGACGGGACACCCTGATGCCGTTCTCTTGCGTATCATTTGTGCTATGCCTAACCCATATCCCACCCAGACCCCAGACAACCACGGATGGGCGCTCCATCTGTACAGAGCAGATTCGTGTGTTCCATATATGATGATTATCCTTGATTTCCTTAGAAGTGCCTAGAACATGGGCGAGGCCAGCCTCTAGGTGTGTCTGTGAATACAAGAATGCTTCAAGAGAGGTTAATATGGGAAACACCCGGCCTGAACATGGACAACGCCATTCAACAGGTTGGAGACCTGGGTGGAAACTGGGAGAGAAAAGAAGCAAGCGAGCACAGACAATGTTTTTCTTTCTCTTTTTATTCCTTCTCTCTCTCCTTTCTTCTGTCCCATCTCATCTCCTGCTTCTCTTCTCTCTGCCTCCTGGCTGCCATACATGGACTGCTCTGTTCTAACATGCCTTTCACAGTACACTGGACTGAGCCTCTGGAACCAGGAGCCAAAATAAACCCTTTCCACTTTGGATTTTTTTTTTTTAATTGTTTTGCTCAGGTATTTGTTACGGTGAAAGAAGTCGTGACAAACACAGAGAATTTCAAGGACTCTAGTAGCGTGGTATTCTAGGATACATCCCTGTCACTGGTGCAGCTGCTTCCTTTCATTAATGGGTATCTCCCTACACACAGGGAAACCCCACATTTGTTTATCTACTCACCTTCTGGTCCAGCATCTGAGTCGGTTCTACTTTGCTATAAAGCTCAACAAAATGTTCCTGTCTGAGTCTTTTGTGTGGATGCTATGTTTCCACTTCTGCCGGATAATGAGGATCAGAATAGGGTAAGCACATAAATCTACAGCTATCTTTCTAATAATAAAGAACAGCATCCTCTAAAGACTTGGCCTTGCATTTTCTTTTCAGCTCAGCCAGCTACAGGAAGGTAGGTCCAGCCCAGGGGCCTGCAAAGCAAGACAAGACTGCCAGTATCTGTATAGCAGGCCTTCCTAGACAGTGTGAAGTCCCTCGCCATGCCCCCTTCTCCAGCTCTTGAGTCCAAGCTCCCCCACTGCATCTGCAGTGTGAATGGTGACATCACCACACAGCACTGTCACACAGGAGATGGTGACAGATAGCCACACAGCACTGTCACGCTAGGGAAAATTGAGAACATTCTATGTGCCTACCAGCAGTTACTAGCTCAGGGCCAGTTCTCGTTTCCCTTACCTTGTCTCTCTCCCATTGTCCCATCTCTCAGAACCTTGAACTACATTACCAATTTCTGGCCTACGCACAATGAATAATTGAACAAATGAATGAGGCTGGTTTTGTCCCTTCCAACACCATGCTGGCTGTGCCCAGTTTGACCACTGCTTCCCACCTGGGTGCCCAACCTTGAAGGTTAATCTCTCCCATGTAACACCTTTTACCCTCTTTGAAGACTTTCAAGCTTCATCTGGAAAGGAAAAACTTGCACTAGCCCGGGCACCCTGCTGACAACCCTGCTGATAATTTCCTGAAGGGTGCTTCCTGCACATCAGCCAGAACATGGCTCTCCATATTGCTGCCCTGATGTGAGGACAAAGGGCTGGGAACCAGGCCCCAAGAATCTCAGCCTTGGCCCCTACATTGGTTGGGTAACAAGGCCACTATAAGCTCAGATTTCCTCCTCTGAACAATCAAAGTGTGAGTATGTCTTTAGCATCTGAGGATGGAATGAAATAATGAAATATGAACGCATGAACGTGCTTTGAAAATGCTAAATTGCTCCCCGAAGGTAAGGAATCATGCAGCACTCTCCTCTCCTCTCCTCGCTCACACAGGCCCCACCCCTTTCTCAGAAGCACCAGGCTCATTAGCTCTTCTGAACAAGTCCTCAGATTTCTATCGGCCTGGAGGCTACAAATCGAGTTTGCCACCACCCACCAATGACCCTCAAACCATGAGCCCAAACCAGCTATGGGCTGTTGACCACCCTGACCCTGAGGCAAAAGGAAATAGATAGCAAGAAGACACAGACTGCAGGACCCATGGACCATGCCATCTGTTACCTGTCTCCTCCTTTCTTCCTCCCCTCCTTCCGGAGCTCTCTGTCAGCATCCCCAGGTGCATCTATTACCTACAAAGCTGTTCACCATCTGGTGGGTGAAGCCCGGTGGTCCTCCCTACAGCCTCCTCTTCCTGTTTCCTCTTTACTTTCTCCATTTGAGAACATAGCCTAAAGCTGTCAATCTCTGAAATCAGAATGAGTCCCAGCTCGGCAAAGCAGCGCCACTGAGCACCTGGAAATTACCGTAACTGTTCAGAAGCCCCACTTGAAAGTCATGCTCAGAGAACCTACTGCCTGAAGCCATTCGTACTTGCTGAATGGTCAGGGAGGCAACTATATTATCACAGATGTTATGTCCAGCACGACCTGGGCTTCAAGGCACACGACAAGCTATGGAATGCAAGAAGGCGGCTCTGGAGAAATGAGTGTGGAGCAAGAGGCTACCCTCGCTCCAGAGAGGCTGAGAGTCTCAAGCATTAAAGCCAGGCTATCATACCCAATCATCGTGAAAGAGCCCCTTTCGAGAAAGAGATTGCTGTTGCTAAGCAATCTGGAACCCAGGTTCAGGGGCCTCTTCCCACTGCAACACCAGCCCACAGACCTCCAAAAGCCTGGGAAAGGCAATACAGGCTGGGAGTCAGAGCTTCACATGGCAACAGCAAGAAAACACGAAACATGTACACAAAGGAGTAGTGAAGGCACACTGGCCATGCTGAGTTGAAGGCCTTGCTCATTACACATCTATCTATGATGCTGCCTTCTCTTACACACTTATCCCTGGGCACAGAGCCTACCATCTGTGGACTGTCAGCTCCTCCAGGAAGAGACATTGAACACACTGCTCACGCTTAGGGAGCTCGGAGCTTGGTGAAGGATTTAGAAACTAACGGAACCCTTCAGCACTACACTGCCACTTTCTCTCCCCTCCAAATATCCCACACCCTCTCTCGGTTCAACACATAGCTTTCGAGCCCCTATCTAGCATCAGCTGGCGATGGCATGAGGGGAGAGTTGGTTCTCGGGCTTTAGAGCTCACATTTGATGGGGGAAAGATAAGGCACATAAGCAGATCGATTTCCACGTAACACAAGAGGGGCTCCACTGAGAAAAGAGGCGGGAGGGGTGTGAGAGAGAGAGAGAGAGACAGAGAGACAGAGACAGACAGACAGACAGACAGACAGACAGAGACAGAGAAACAGACAGAGAGAGACACACAGAGACACACAGAGACAGAGAGAGGGTCCAGCCCAGCCAGGAGGATCTGGAAGGAGGGACGCCTGAGCTGAGGCTGCTGCTCTGCCCACTTCCTCTCCTTCACATGCGTCACAGAATCTGACACGTGTTTCTAAATGTCTAGAGGCCATGTCTTCATCATGAGAAAAAGTTACTCTTTTAGAGGCAGAATTGGTTCTTCAGACATTTTCCTCCACATACACCTGGGCCCCAGGAATTCCTCTCCCAAGTTTTCTCTACTCTTTCCCTTCCTTCGCCCCCTCTCTCACCATCACTGCCTTGTTCTTAGGTGCTGACCATCGCCTTTCTGCCTCATCAGGATGACAGCCCGTTTGCTAGGACCCTCTTCTCTGGCCCCACTCACTTCCCATGCTCCTCCCGCCAGCTGTCAGAGTGGCTTTCCCTAAGTTCCGTCAGACAACTGACTTCTCCTCAAGTATACGCCAAAGGTCCCATAACCTTTCACAGGACTGATCTCTGACACCAGGACCTTATCTGCCATTCTTAGCCTTCGTGCCAAAGCAACTCCCAACAGCTGTGTGACCCACTCTGGCCTTTCTGTTTATACCTGTTCCTTCACAGTATCTCTCCAGATCAGATGTAGCCACTGAATCCCTGAGCTAGATACTGCTCCACACCAACGTCCATCATGTACATAACAGAGGTAGAACAACTCTTACCCGCATGTTCAGGAGCAAACACGTCTCATATTTTGTATTAATTCTCTTACTTTGGAATGTTTTCATATATGTCCTGAGATACCTTAAGGATAGAGCTAAATTCTAAGCCTTAAACTATTCCATACGTGAGGTACCTGAAGTTAATCTTTCTGTTGTTTTGTTTCGGCCATGAGGATTGAACGTAGGGCCTTATACAAGCAAGTCAAGTGCTCCACCAGGGAGCATATCCTCAGTTCCTTTCTTACTTTGGGAAACGGCCTCAGTGAGGTGCCTGGGTAGGCATGGAACTTGTTCTCTTCCTGCATCAGCCTTTCAGCTAGTTGGTATCACAGGCCTGGATCATCAGGCCAAGCCTGAAGGTAATCTGACACAGCAGTTTAGCAGTTCTGAATTTTTATCACTTGTCTCGAGAGGTCGGATATAGGATTTTCCACAGATAGTATTGCATTATTTCTCACAAAGCTTGAGATTTGTGAAATTATTGAATTCAGCCTATCAGATTAGGATTGTCTAACCTACATTGTATAGATCCTATATATAGCCTAGTTTTTCTACCTCTTCACATCTTTCTCTTCCTTCATCTGTCTCTCTCCCTCTATTTCTCCCTCTCTCTTCACTTTTCATTTTTACAACTCTCTTTCTCTCTCTCTTCCTCTCTCAATGCCATCTAACACGGCACATACAGAAACTACTGAGAAGATCATCAGACTGAGATAGGACTTTGAGCTTGGCAGGATGTGTGCCTTCATAAATAAATATCTCCATAAAATCAATGAAAACACAGGCAGCCATTAGCCAACACCACTTTAAAAAAAAAAAAAGAAAAGAACATTGGCTATCAACTAAAAGCTTCTAGCAACATACAGCATGGAAAACAAATGAATATCACAGTGATATCAGCTGGTCATTTAACTTGTTCCTGTCACCTTCCTCCCCAGATTCAGAGAAGTATGAATGACCAGCCTTGCAATCTGCTGGCTCTGAAACCATCATCTCTGTAGTTACAGAAGGAGAAGAAGGAAAACTGCTCAGAAAGTTCTGTTGCCTGGGACTGTTTGTTACACAGCTCCCTACAAAGTCCTGACAGGGCACTGACATCCAACCAAGCAGTATCTCCCACTTGGAAAGTCCAGGGTCCTCAAAAGAAATCAGTGCGATCATTTATCTTCACAGCTGTCTACGGGATAGAATGATGTTTGCGACTCACAACACGATGTCCAAAACTTAAAAAGAAAATGTTGAGAAAAAGATGTTCATTAAGAACTCTGTAAATTTCTCACATATCCTTAGAAGGCTGAATGACCATGACATGGCACAGCTGCAAACCTATCCAGGAAAGACCCTAGGAAGCGCCAGTGCCTTTTCTCTCTGACCTTTTGACCTATGTAAGCAGTAAATGAAGTCTAATACATAGTTGTAATACTCAGGCCTGAACATCCAAAACACCTCCAACACATACCAAACACCTCAGGAAGGGATGAAAAACTAGTGGTTAATAGTATTTAAACAAAGAGCTGAGAAGCCATCAACTGACTAATGAGTGGTCTAAGTGGACATTTCAGTGGCTACACCCTGTGTGGAATACAGACACTAGAGAGAGAGCTAGGAAGTGATAGGAAGTGATTGTGATATACAGCAGCATCAAGACACACACAGAGAGAGAGAGAGAGAGAGAGAGAGAGAGAGAGAGAGAGAGAGAGAGAGAGAAGAGAGAATGAACCTGGAAAAGGGAGGGAGAATAAAGTCCCAAAGTGCCATAAGATTCATGTCAATAAAATGTGTGAGACACTCATGAAAAGGCTGGACAGCACTCAACAGGAATGTCTGTCCCTGAGAGGCCCAGATGTTGGAATTAGCGAACAAAGACTTCAAATCAGCCATTGAACTATTTTCAAAGAACTGAAGAAAATCATGTCTAAAGAATTAAAGAAAGTGCAATGACAGTTTCTCTTTAACTAGAGAAGATCAGTAAAGAGATAGAAGTTTAAAAATTAAAAGCTATTGAATAAAATGGTGGCATCCAAAAGCCGTAACAGCTGAAATAGAAAGCAGCCTGTGAAGGTGGAAGAGCACACACAGACTTGAAAATTAATTGGTAAGGACTTGAACTTAGGTCACTTGAGATTATCCAACCTGTGTAAGAAGGGGACAGACGTAGTAACAGTCACATGTCATCTCAGCCTTTGAAATCTAAGGCAGGAACATCAGGAATTAGAGGCTAGCATATAGCAAAACTCTACCTTAAAAAAATAAGACCCAAAAATCAATTAGTGGTAGTGGAAGGAGAAAGGAAAAATAAAGACACACATATACAGAGAGGGGAGGGGGAAAGGCTTATCTACCTGTATGATCACTAAGCTTACCAACATAAACATAATACACCATATGAATCAGGGAGAAAAGGAACAGGCTCTTGAAAATGACAAGAGAAAAATGACTCAAAGACAGGGCTAAAATTTCCATCTTCTCATAAGAAACAATGACAAACAGAGACAAAAGAAATGACAAAAAGAAAACAAACAAACAAGAATTCTCTACCCAGCAAAACTATCACTCAAAGTGAAGATACAATTAAGATATTCACAAAGAAAAGCAAATATCCTTTGTTAGCATATCCTCCCTATGAAAAGTGCTAAAAGGTGTCCTTTAAGCTGTAATTAAAGAACAAAACAGTAACCTGAATTGACACAAATGTAGAATACTGACAATGACAAAAACATAGTCAAGCCTAAACCACGAACAGAAGAAGCATGGAGAAGGACCCAGGAGTGACCAAAGCACTGCTGTAACCCTGCTTTCAGTGCCTGTGCCCCAGCACATATCTTCTGCACCACCACACACACCAAGGCTGAAGGAAGGGGATACTGAGTGAGATGAGCCATGGTTGTCCACTAAGCCTGTTTCCCTGAAGCCTTTCATAAATATTCCCCACAAAAGAAAGGAATACTTTCCAATTAGCTTTATGAAGCTACTGTCACTGCTCTGATGCCAAGATCACAAGAAGACAAAATACTAGCAAGTTAATTCCCACAGCATATAAAGAGATTTAGATATGATGGCCAAGTAAAACAGGTAAGTCCAGGAATGCAGAATTTGCCTTACCAACCCCAATGTAATAAACCTTATCAGTACAAAGAAGGATCAAATCACATCATTACCTGAAAATATGCAGGAAAAAAAATGTGAGGTTTAGTCTGTTGCTATATAGTGTAATGCTAAATACTGGCCCTCAAGATCTGGTTGCTCATTGGAATGAGGAAATCTGTACATATACCAAGTGATACTATGTAGCCTTGTCTGTAATTTTAAGCTATTGGTTGAATAAAGATGCTTATGACTAGGCAGAAGAGAAGTAGGAAGAGTTTCCATTCCTGGGCTTGGGTCTGAGGTAGAGACCACGAGGGAAACAGAGGGAAGGTGGAGATAGAGGATGTCATGGCTTAGGTGAATCATGAAAACATGGTCATAGGGCTGGCCAATAGAAGTTAAGAGCAGCCCAGGTGGAATATGGAAAGTCAAATAATGAAGTCATTGGCAGGGAAGTGGACATAATAGCATAGAGTAGATACCTTCCTGGCTTTAAAGGCTTATCATAAATATAAAGGGTTTGTGTCATTTATTCGGGAACTGAATGACCAAAGGCAGGGTAGAAACCCCCCACTGAAATTAACTATTTACCACAGCAAAAAACATTTGAAATAATTCAACAGCCATTTATGGATTACAAAACCCAACCTGGAAACATTCAGAAAGTAGGAGCAGAAGCAAACATCCCCAGCTAGACAGAAGTCAGGTATGAGACATCCTCAGCCAGACAGAAGTCATGTATAAGACATCCTCAAACAGACAGAAGTCATGTATGAGACATCCTCAGACAGATAGAAGTCATGTATGAGACATCCTCAAACAGACAGAAGTCATGTATAAGACATCCTCAGACAGACAGAAGTCATGTATAAGACATCCTCAAACAGACAGAAGTCATGTATGAGACATCCTCAGACAGACAGAAGTCATGTATGAGACATCCTCAGACAGACAGAAGTCGTGGGAAAGGTCCACAGGTAGCTACATACTTATTCAGAAGAAACTGGTACAGACAGAAGTCATGTATGAAACATCCTCAGACAGACAGAAGTTATGTATGAAACATCTTCAGACAAGTGTGGGAAAGGTCCACAGGTAGCTATATACTTGTTCAGAAGAAACTCAGTGTTTCATTTTGAGATACAGAATCAATCCACATGCCAACCTAGAAGGGGGAACTCTCACAAGGCCCCACCCCTAGATGAAAAGATATAGGCAATGGATCCTGTGCAAGGAAAATCTGTCAGCCCCAGAGATACACTCCCTGACAGATGATCCGATCCTAAGCCACCCACCTTAAACATATGTAAACATGAGAAACAATAACATAGACTCAGTAGGTCCTCCAGGGGTGTGCAGGAGAGGGAGAAGGAAAGGTAGGGGAAATGATAATTAAAGAATAAGATGCCAAAAAGGGTATCCTTTCAACGACCACCTAACATTAAGGGGAAGGTTCTAACCCATAATAGTTACAAAAAATAAACAAGGAAAGTGACAAGCAATCAAAGAGATCCATCCAGATGTACAAAGAAAGAATGGAGCGAGCTTCTCGCTACTTAAAGATGGTCGAAGTTATTCACAAAAATAAATGTTAGAACAGTGAGTGAATTCTGCAATGCCACAGGATATAAAGTCAGTGCATAACAGCTACCGTGCTTTAAGCTAGCATGAACGCAGAAATGAAATTCATTAAAACAGTTCAGTTTACAATCCCATGAAAAAGTATGCAGACTTGGAGTCAACTTAGCAAATCTAAGGAAAACACAGGGCAGCAATTCCCGCAGTGGTCCCCTTCCCCTGGAGGCACAGTTTAGATCTAAATGCAAAAGGTTAAAACAATAAATCTTCTAAAGCAAAACAGACTTGTGACCTGAAGATAAGCAAAGATTTCTTAAATGGGATTCAAAATACAGCAACTATAAAAACACTGATCAAATACAGTTTATTAAAAATGAATCTCTAGTTGGTCATCAAAAGATAGCTGACCAAAATGAAAAACACAAAGAAGAAAGATTAGATATTACAGGTAGCAATTACCCCTCTTCTTTGTTATGATGATTGGTTATTTTGTTTGTAACATTGTTGCTATGAGATTTGTGGAGAATCAAATCAAACTATTATTGGTTTTGTTTTGTTACAAATCATTGTCATTTTCTCAGATTATTTTTCTCAGTTTAGTGGTCTACCTCCTTAGTAGAAATTCCCAGAGCATCGCTTTTGTGGTACCACTTTTGTGGTGCTCAGAATTTATTATTTAAAAAGTATCCCACAAATTAAAAGGGAGAAATGTTTCAGCTAAGAGGAAAAGTGGAATTAGGAGAAGATCTGAATAAAAGCCTTACAGCAGAAGAGACCCAGATGGCCAGCAGAAATGTGAGAAATCCCTCGGCATCTTTAGTTACCAAAGAAGTCGAAAATGAAACTGCACTGAGAGGCTCAGAAAAACACATTAAAAATGACTAACAATGTTACACGTTGGTGAGAATACAATGTACCTAACTAAAACCTCCAACATTGTTGACTAGAGAAAAGGTTACTGCCATTTGTAGACAATGCCTGCCAATGTGTTCTAAAGGGAGACTCATATCTAATAATTACTTCGTAATTCCACGTAGCAAGAGAAAAGCATACATGTACACACTAAACCACCAGAGTGAAAAGAGTAACAAAGCCCAAACATCCATCAATCAGGTAATGGGTGGGTAAATTGCACCATGCTCTTTCAATAGAAAGCTCCCTGACAAGAAAGGACCAGGGAAGGTCTCACAGCTACAGCAACAAAGGAAAATCTCGAGAGTCTGACACGGAAGAATATGTAACCTGCGAACCTATTTAAGTTAAGAAGGGATAAGAGACAGCGGTTCCCACTAAGTGAGGAGCTGGAAAACCAACTACAGAAGAACGTGATGGAACCTTCGAGAATGCTGATATATTAATACTTTGAAGTGGGTGGTAGTTATACAGATGTGCACATATGCAAAAATAAGGAGAGTTTTGCCTCAGTGGTTTATGCAATTGACCAAGCTATGATGTTAAAGGATTAAAATTAAAATAGATTACATAATATAAAATGAAGCTACTTTTTAAGGACCTAGGATTAGAGGCTATCTTTATGGCATCTCCACTCACTCCTTTGTATCTCACACGACAGCGCTAAGACATCGTGCAAGTACTTTCTATTTAAGTGTTTTAGTGACCCACAATTTGGATGGAATAGTGCACAGGTATCAGTCACGATGGCAAGGCCCTACTGTCCTCATTCAGGCCTTTCACACCTTCAAACAACTAATGTTACTGCTCGTAATATTGCCTGCTAGTACAACGTTTAGCAATCCCGACAGCAATCTCTCACCACTAGGAGGAGGAGGACAATTTTCCACCTAACACTAAGTTCCAGGGCCCACAAGCTGTAGGTCGCTCAATATTTAATTTTTATGTACTTATAATCACCCCACGGATACAGTTTTACTGTTTTATGTTTACCATAACAGTATAAATATTTTCCCAGTCTTTACAAGAGCCATCTTAACTGGCTTCAGAATAGTCTATTGTGTGACTACCTCCTAACTGACTGAGGCAGTCCTACACCAAACATGTAGGTTGCTTCTGATTTCTTGGTATAGGCTGTGGCACCACAATACTTACCTTATAACACCACGCATTAGTCACTAAACCATGTGACTAGAGTGAATTCCTACAAGGGAGGTTACTAAGTCAAGTATATGAGCAGATTAATAATTTTCATATGTTTTACAGCATGTCTTTTTCTAACTGGCACGATCACCAGCATCATGAAGATATCACTCTTACTAAAACTTGAATAATATTACTCTAATTTCCCATCAGGTATAGTGGATTTGAGATGATTCCATGGGTTTTGGTACATTTTGTGATTCCTTGATTATTATTATCTATTAATATTGTTAACCCAAGACCAGGCACACAGCAGAAATGAGACGAAACGTATTTCTCACATCAGTGTCCTTCACACCTTTAGGTATTTTTAAGTCAGAGCGCTGATGCCTGTCTCACTCATTTGGATAAGGCTTGGCAAATATTTTTAACTTGTCATTGTGCAATAAATACCTTTCAGTCGATCATGATGTTATTATGTCTTTCCTCCTTAAAGTTTTATAAAGTTGTAACTGTTTACCTCTTTACTTTTTTTACCATTTGAAAATTTAGGAGGTTACCTGAAAAGTATCACTCATTTTTTTCTATTTTCTGTGATTTCGATACATTTAATTCCTTAAGAGATTTCCTAATGCTTATTTTGTAATATTTCTCAGATAATGAATAAGTTCTGCCAACATCACTTATTCTGTAATGTTTCTTTATCCGCGGTTTGGAATCCCCATTCACCCTGCCTTACCTTGTGTGCACAGCATATCTTCCAGACTGTGTTAAATTGCTCCGCTCTCTGTACTGAATCAGCATCTCCTTGACTTAATTACTATTGGGTTATGTCTTTCACAATCTGTTAATAACGTCCCCCCTTCATTATTTCCTATTTTCTGAGGATTTTTATTGGAATCGAATTTCCATTTCCAGTTTTATTTTCTAATCATTTTGTAAAAAATAAAAAAAATCCAATAAAAATCTAATTGAGATCTAGAGAAGGACTGAGCTACAATTAAAAATAGACTATATACTTCGGAAGATGAGCTGAAAGGCTATAGCAGTCGGGGCTAGTGAGGTGCTGCAGTGGTTAAAGTCAATTGCTCTCAAGCATGGCAACCTGAGTTCGATCCCTACAGCCCACACGGTGGAAAGAAAGGAGTGGACTCCTGTTAAGTTGTCATCTGACTTCCACATACAAGTGATAATGCATGCTTGTGTACACACACACACACACACACACACACACAATTAAATAAATGAATAAATAAACAAAGAGGCAAAGAAAGACTATAGCAGGGACTATGTGTCTGTTACTTTTCTGTTGCTGTAATAAACACCATAAACAGAGCAACTTATTAGACATTTAATTGTGCTTCTGGTTTTAGAGAGCTAGAGTCCTTACGGCTGAGCAGAGGCATGGCATCGCAAACAGCTCAGAGCACACATCTTGGTCCACATGGTGGAGGCCAAGAGAGCTAATTGAAATGGGGTATTGTGGAATCTTTCACACACTATGACATACTTCCTCTAACAAAGCCATACCTCCTAGCCAGTCCCCGAAAGTCTTACCAGTGGGGATCCAATATTCACACACAGGAGTCGTGGAAGAATTAGTCTCAATCAAAACAGCCCTATGATATAACTTTTCAACTATTTATTCTATTTCTTCCAAAGAAATTCATTCGAGAACTGGTGAACATAGGGTCTAGAGTCAGATTAGCTGGGTTTGACTGCAAGCTCAATTACTTAAAACATGTGCCCGTCAGTGTTAAGTGACAAGTGACACAAACTCTTAGGGGGACAGAACGCTGGGGATGTGTTTCTCACATGTGAAGGTTACAGGGAAACACGGACAGCCCTAAGGTACCCAGGGCGTGTTCTTCCCATCCTAGTCAGAGCTGGAGGAGCATGTGGAAGCCGGTCTACCACTTAAGACTCAGAACTTACACACTCATATTTATCACATGGCATTCATTGGTCAAAGCAAGAGCATGGCCAGGTCTGATATCAGTGACATAAGATAGTGAGCTCCTCATTTGGGATTTGGAAGAAATTAATATTTGCTGTGTAATGATTAGTCTTCTAAACCACATGACTTAGAGAAATGCACACAAAGGTCAAGCCTCAGTTTCTCTTCCTTGAAGAACAGAGAGGGAGTATGAGAACAAAGTAGAATGATATTCAAGACAAGCTTAGCACTGTCTAATAAGCAGCTAGAGCACAGTAAATGCCAAGCACTGTTGCTGTGTTTAATGATAGAGCAAACATTGCAATTGGCCCTTAGAATTGGAATGAAGTGGGTTCAGCTACTCTGCATCAGATTTTACCTTGTTACCTCTGATACATTGTTTCTGAGTTTGGATGGAGCTAATAGCCTCATCCATCAAGGGTATAAACAAAGTCTAAGAGCCCTATACTAAGCTGGTCTTGTACATTATCTGGTGAGCTTGTACACCGTCAAAGAAAGTGACCATCCAGACAACCTTGTATCCCCTCTTCTACACATTCAGGCAGCCACCATCTTCTGCAAATGACAACTCCCATTTGCCCACATTCACTACCATGTTCTCCCTTCTAAGAAGCATCTTCCCTTATTCCAACAAAAATACTAAGTATTGGTAGGGATCTTTAAAAGAAAATCTACCTTACAGAGGTCTAGGGGAAGAAATGCTTCCACAGTCTTTCCCCTCAGCTCACTGGATTCTGCTCTGTTCTATCTGACCATGGGGTTGCTCCTTCTCATCCATTTTTTATGGTCTAAGCATAAAGAGTCTTTGTTTTATTCTCCATCATAAATGAATAAAAGAAATGAGTAAGTCTCAGATGTGTGATGAAACCCAGCAGAAGAAGCCTGTCGCTGGGATCAGTTAAGGAGTGAGTCTAGTTTTTGCAAACAGGAAAAGCTGAATATCCTTTCTGTGGACAAGAAGCTAGGACAAGATTTTAGTGGCTACCCTAGACCCCAAATTCCAGGAACCGACTCTAAGGTTCATTGCTTTGGTAAAAAGCTTCCAACTAAGCGTCAAGGAGTCAAGGAACTACACACCAAGTCCTCAAGGCCCTTCATAGGCCACCCTGGTCAAAATCTGTGCTGCCCAAAAGAGACAAGTGACTGTTTTCCTATTGCCAGGCAATGCCAACATATTTGTTAATCTTCCAAAAGCTATCATTTAGAAAGACTGTGCTGTCTCTGAGAAGCCAGGAAGTCCTGAGGGAGGCTTGCCTCAGACTCAGATGCCCTCTCTGTTCCCACCAGTTCTCCATGAGGGGAGGTGTGCCTAAGAGAGGCCTCTCCCTTATGTGCCTTGCTTTTCTTATGAACATGCCCGTGCTGGTCTTGTCTCTATTTTATTTCTTATTAGCATAAGTGAATTTATTTTCTCTAATTTGATTATTAGTTTTTCATTTTTGTTTTCAAGTAAAAACAAAATGACCAGAGATCAAACTGTGATCATTTCTACAGCAATTATCTGCATCCAGGGCTAGCTTCTCCTAGACACTTTGATCTCAGTGAATCACAATTCTGAGTGGTGCTTCATCAATATATCACGAACTCTAGTGTGGCCTAGGTCAGCCGATGATGAATCACTGTCGCCAGGAGCAGAAGTGGCCCCGTCCTAGGTGAAGAAAGACTATAAGTGCTATCACGTAGGAAGTAAATATAAAATTCTATAAGATGTAAAGGGCCTATGTCAGTCCCATGCAGGCTCCCTAGTTGTTACAGTTGTATAGCTTGAGCTTGACTGTACTGTATTCCTAACAGAGGGACCAGGGGCTGTCTATGACTCTGTTGCCGGTTATTGGGACCTTTTCCTAATACTGGGTTGCTTTGCCCAGTCTTAATAAGAGGGTAAGTGCCTAGTCTTAGTGTAACTTGAAATGCCATGTTTGATTGATATCCCTGGGAGGCCTGCCCTTTTCTGAAGAGAAACGAGGAAGTTGATGGGAAGGGCAGAGTGGAGGTGGGGAGAGGGACTGGGAGGAAAGCAGGGAGGGAAAACTGTGGTTGGGATATTAAAAATGAAGAAGAAAAAGGTGGAGGAGGAGGAGGAGGGGGAGGAGGAGGAGGAGGAGGAGGAGTTTTAATTGTATAAGATGCCTATCAAGCCCTTGTCTGGATTTCTGCAAAAAAAGATGGCTCCTTCCCAGCGTCCTCTGACTTGAAGGAACCTCTAGACTCTGGCTCATCCAGGGACTCATTTCCTTAGCAGAAATTTAGACCTGCCTGCCAACTTCAGGGAGGCCTCTCCATGTATATGTATCATTCCACTCCAGGATGAAATCCTAGACATGGCCTCAAGTTTCCATGTCTCGGCAATGGCTTAAGAACCCACAGCTGCCCAAGGGCAGAACCTGGACAGCTTACCTCCTCGTTTCTGTAGCCCAAGCTCTTCATAGTATGTTGCCTCAGGCCTCACAAACTTCCTGATGTGACAGGCAAGACAGAAAAGGAGTGTTTCCGAAGGCCCAGAAAAACTCAGCATAGGAGTAGCAGTGTTCTTCTAATTGTAATGGGAATGTATGCCATGCATTAGAATCTGTGAAATGTCTGCCCACTCTACTCCATGATCAAAGAAAGGATGCTCGGCATCATTTGTGATGCAGGGACATCGACTTACCTCTGACTTTTTGAGGGCTACAAAATCCAAGACAGCCCAAGATGTCCTTTCCAAAGCCTAAAGTCACTGTGTTTACTCAGAAACATTTTCTCCAAAGGGACTGGGGTAGCTTGCCACAAAGAACATATTTAATCAACTGGTACAACATAAATAAAGCATAATAAACTAGGGCCTGGCAAGGGGGAATACAACTATGCAAACACCAGAATTAATGGGTTTGCCCTTCCTGCGGTGAAAGCAGAAAGGAAAAGCCACTGTTACATCCATCACACTGCTGGGGAGGAGAGGCAGACAGCCTCTAAATCTCAAAAGATGGTCTTCCAAATGGGATGGGCAGTAAGTTCAAGAAGAAACCAAAAACTTGCAGAACTCCACTGCAAGCTGGAATCACCATGAACCTCTTGCGTTTGTTCTCCCAGCTCTAACTCATGGATTCTTTTATTTAAATTAGACGAACATACCCCCAATAAGACCTGTGAACTACATATAGTGGAAGGCGAGCTCTGACTCATCTCTCTCTCTGTGCACAAGTCACAACCTGCCCAGCTGTGTGATCCTCCCCTAAACCCTTACATTAGCCTTCAAGAACAGTGGCTCCAGTTCACAGATAAATAGGACTGGCGTGTATCAGTGCCTTTCAAAGCCAATGATGACAGAACTCCATTCTCTTAACTCCATATGTGAGTTTCTTAAAAGATCCTTGATAAAAGCTGTCACCTTGTGAAGAGACTTTTCTATTATGAAATTGCGCCTCATGTAGCCTGGAGTACTTTTCAATTCACTATGTACCCAAGGCTGGCCTTGACTTCTGACCTTTGTCCTTCAGTCTCCCAAGTTCTGAAAGTTCAGGTGTGCACAACCACTTGAAGCCAGAGATGGGCTCATAAAGGGGCCTAGAGACATTTGAAGGTCAACTGTAGCGCTTTCTGATGAGCTCAGGACAGGACCAAGATCATGGACAGAGGGAGATTTAGCTTTTGGCTTTCCATGCCCTAACTCAACATCATCAGAACAACTGCCATCTATTTACCAGGATAATGGGAACTGGGTTGTGTGCTAAGAGGTTGGAAATCCATCCCCACAACTCTTCTACGAGAGATGAGGGCACACTCTTCTACCAAGACTTCTATAACAAAGTACTTCAGACTGGAGGCCAAAGCAACGGAAAACTATGACCTTGCAGCTCTCGAGATGAAAGCAAGAGATCTAGGAGTCAGTGAGGCCCGATCTCCTGAGGGGCATGGTGGAAAGAGTGATTCTAGGCTTCTCTTCTATACTTGGAGATGTCACCACCCTCTGTCTACACATCATCTTCTGCTACACCAGTCTCAGTTCCCAAATTCCTCACCAGTAAGTGACTTAGGATCTACCCTGATGACCTCACTATCACCTTCAATCTGCAAAGTTCCTTTGCCAAATAAGGTCACATGCTGGGGCACAGAGGTATGGACTCCAGCATATCCTGCAGTGAGGAGTACAATTCAATCTGCAGCAGAGGCCAGAGCACCGATGCCCTTGGTACAGGCAGCTGCTTGTCTGCAGCTGTCAGAGAAGGACATAGGGGGCCATGCAGAGAACCCATCTATCAGCGTCCTATTCCAAGCCACCTTTACCTTCTGCCAAAACAACTCAGTAGCCTCCTTGCTGGTCCTCAATCTTCTACAATTGTCACTCCCTTCGAGGTGCCCTGCAGCAGCTGGAATGAACTTTTCAATCAGAAACAAATCTGATAATGACAGAACCTACTTAAAAGCCTTGATGACTGCCCATTATGCTTGAGGGAGGTGGGGAACAAAGCTGTGCTGACCTCATTTCCCTTCAAATGCTGCCTGGTTCCTAGAACACTAAGCCCTTTCTCCTTCCGGACCCGGGACTCACTTAGAGCTGGTGACAATTCAATTTTTCTCACCAGCTCACAGAAGGAAATACTCCCGCCTGCCCTTTATAAGCCATGGTACCTGAAGAGGGTCAAGCCTATCTTTCTCACCCCTGTGCTCCCAGCTCCTAGAACAGTACCAGGCACATAGCAAGTGCTTGACATTTAAGGATTTTAAAAAAAAAACAGCAATAGTTACTTATGGGAATTATCTTGGATGACATTTTCTGCTTCTGCAAACCTACTGTGCATTATGGATATGCATGCTAAGAGCTTTAGCTAACCTCTAGTTCCACAGAAAAGATGAGAAAGTGAGTTTCTAAGCCCAGAAATGAATTGTCAACCATCACATAACCACTCTTATCTGATTGCATATCCTGAATTCTTAGCAGCAAAGCTCTTCTGTATATCCATGTTGGGGACTGCACAGAAGAGAACCAAGTCCTCCTTTGTAGGTCAGCTCTACGTAGTTTCTGACTACAAAGCTGTCGGTTTCTTCATCTCCCAAGAAAATACATAGCCCACCTGAAGTCCTGGGGTCTAGTATACATGGGAGTAATGAGCAGAACGAAGATTATCTATCTCCTAAGGCCCTTGCCATGAACAGTAGGTATGGGGTGCCATGCCAAGCTATCAAATCCTGCCTCTGATTCTTAATAAAGGAGGAGCTCACTGGGAAATTCATATGGTGAGTATTAGTTTCAATTATTAACATGATGAGATCTAAAATCACCCAGTAGAAGAGCCCGTTGATATATCTGTGGGGAAATGTATTGATTAGATTAATTGAAATGAAAAGACCTACCCACTATCAGTGGCACCATTCCCTAGGCTAAGATCTCAGCCTGCCCCACTGTCAGTGTCATCATTCCCTAGGCTAAGACCTCAGGCTGCATAAAGAAGAAAATGAGCTGAGAAAATGCATTCATTGTTCCCTACTTCTGGAGTCTGACTGCAGTGTAAAGAGGTGTCCCAAGTCCCATTCTCTGCCATTTCTCTGCACTGATGGACCTATAATCAGCTGTGAGCCAAAATAAACTCTTCCTTCCTCAGTGGCTTTTGTCAAGGTATTTTATCATAGCAATAGAAAATTAACTAAGACAAGCAGGGTGCTGATGCCTTTCCTGCTCTAGAAGATCTGAATCTCCTTCAGTGAAGACCCAAGAAAGAATGATCAGATAAATACCTATTTGGTTCTAGCCACTGTGGGACCCAGGTAAAGCAGTGATCTCTTTACTTCCTCCATATGAGCTACAGCTTGAGAAGCCTCAAGGGAAGGCCCTAGCCTCTACTAAACCTACAGAACATGGTAGAAGCTGAGGGTCAGGTGGGCCATTGCTGACAGAAGCCAGTGAGTGCAGAGAACTGGTGACTTGTTAACCGGCTTCACATTCTAGGCCAGTCTCTGTGAGGCATGAGCTACCATCGTTCAACTGTGAATAGGGTATCTGCCCCCACCCCGGCAGGTCTGACCAGCTTCCTCACGCTCATACTTTGAGCTGGACATGTAGCTACAAAGTCAAGGTCCGTTTCGCTTTGTTCTATTTTGTGCCCTGAAATACGCAAGTGAAGGACATGAACTGCAGCCACTCCGGGGAAAAGCCCCTGTGAATTAGCCTTTGAAGGAGAATCTGGAACCAGCTGGAGACATGGATGCTAACTTCACAAGGGCTGCCTTGCCCCCCCCAGCCCCCCAGCTTTTGATTAAAGCCCAGAGGCTGCTAGGAGGCTTGGCCAAGAGCTCCATGCTGGCCTCCTTCAGATGGTGCCAAAGCTCTTCCAGATCTGCCTTCCTGCCCCAGGCTGTCTGGCAGGCTGACGCTCCACTCCTGGATGCTGGCACTTGGAAGTTTTACCAAAATGGTCTGGCCTCCCCTTTCCTCTTTTATGCTTTCATTTTCCTACCCTTTGATCCTTGTATTTCTTCAAGTCCTTCTTTCCCAAGATGGACTGTCTACTGGATGCAGGCACTGTTGTCAGATGGCAAGGACAACAGGAGCAAACCATATAGGTACCCTCGTGTTGAGGAAACAGTAAACCGCCCAATCCACACATAAATTAGAATAAACAGAAGAAAGGAAGAATAAGGGCCAGAGGAGAAGGTACTGCTTTGGAAGGGATTTGTGTGGGGCAGGGGGGTGGGGGTGTTTGCTTGTTTGTTTAGAAAACAAAAACACAAGGATGTCCAGAGGCTGCCAAAGAAGTAAGACGGCAAGCCATGTAGCCATTTGTAAAAAAAAGTATTGTCCAGTCAGAGAAGGCAAGCAAGATATAAGCTTGCTTGACAAACTTGAGGACAAGATGATGGAGAACATAAGTGCTGTGTGGGTCTTGGGAGCCATGGGTTATAACACGAAAATCCCAATGCCAGGGTAGAATACAGGCTACACTACTTGTCATGGAGACTGAAAATCGCCTCAAACACTGCAGGCTGTTGTTGTCGCTGCTCTCTGTGGTAACCAGAACTAGACAGGAAGACCCTATTGCTGTAGAAAACACACGCTTCAGGTTCAGAGTCTAGAGAAACAAATCTGGAAATGATCTGGAAGCTTCCTCCCTACTGGCTAGCTTTCACCATGATAGGAGGTGCTGTTCAGGCTAATAGGAAAGTTTTCTTATCCTGTGACACTTAAGGGCCAGGCAAGATCTGCCTATTGGTACAAGAGCATGCCTGCTATGAGGACAGCCAGTCCATTTTACTGGGGGAAATCATATAAACGAGGTCAAAAGCCCACGTCTAGGGAAATTTTAAGTTTTGAGGAAAACCCACCAGTCATGCTTTGCTAAGCAGACATGTTGTCAAACTGCCTTCTAAATATTTATATTAATAACGTGTAGATCAGTGCTCATTTCACCCTTGGTTAAAGAAGCTTCTATTCGCAGTATAGAGTGATGAATGCATTGACTCATACTGGGTCAAGTGGCGAGAAGAGGCTACTGCTGAGCATGCAATCCAAAGCAGGACATTTACGCCCTTCCAGGGACCAGGGAATGGTTAGAAAAAGTCGTGGCAAGAATACAAAACCTGATGGACAGGGATGGTGTGGAGAAATGCTATCTTCTGAACATGACATGGCTGCTGCCCTCAGAACTCACAGCCACTGTAGCTTACCCCCACAAACTGGCGCAAGACTTTCCTGTCAATAATCCATCGTGGATAGACAAGGACTTCTGACGCCCACCCCTCCCTGAGGAGCTATGAGCAATCAATGGTTGCTGAGGGAGGGGGGATCATCGCCCTCCGTGGTGAGTTGCCCCTACTCAAATAAATATCTCTCCACTTGTGTTTATGCAGGCAACTCTACTAAAGCAGAGTAGCTCACACACAGAGAAAGGCAGAAAAGAAGGGCTGTGGCAGAGTAGAGGGGTATTAAGAGAGGATATTGGAGATAAATATGTTCAGAGGCGTGTGTGTGTGTGTGTGTGTGTGTGTTAGAGAGGGAGGGAGGGAGGGAGGGAAAGAGAAAAAGAGAGAGAGGGAGAGAGAGAGAAAGAGACAGAGAGAGACAGAGAGAGACAGAGAGAGAGACAGAGACACAGAGAGAGAGACAGAGATAGAGAGAGACAGAGAGGGACAGAGAGAGAGAGGGACAGAAGGAAATAAAGATGAGGTCAGAAACAAAGATCTTTTCATGGGGCCTGGAGGTGATAAACGGGCAGCTATGTGAGATTGTGGCTATGTTCATTTTCTTCCCTGGAAACCATCTTTAGCATCACCACCTATACCAAGACATCATGCTCTATACCTTATCAGCTTCAGAGTTCAATCTGAGAACAAAATCATTGGGAGTCTTTTAAACACAAGTGGTCTGACTCATCTTTAAGAGGACTATTCTCAGTGCTGCAGTGGACCAAAGGTAACTAACCGCAAGCCTTTGTGCAGTGTTGGGTAAATGCTAAGGATGCTGGGTAGTGTTACACTGGGGGAGACCGAAGGCCACAGTGCAATCAGGGGCAAGCGGAGACATTTCTGAGCCTTGGTGCCTACCTGATGCACAAAGAGGGCAGTCCCATGTCACATGAGTTTTTGGAACATAGCAGAGAGCATGTGTGTCTGACACTGTGCTTGGCTGTACCAGCCCCTCAGCAAGTAACACTGTCCCTACACTGGCAGGGTCTCAAACACTTCTCCATAGTTCCATCCATTTGCCTGCGAATTTCATGATGTCTTTGTTTTTGATAGCTGAGTAGTACTCCATCGTGTAAATGTACCACATTTTCTTTATCCATTCTTCAGATGACGGAGGCAAATGGTTGGAACTAGAAAATATCATCCTGAGTGAGGTAACACAGATACAGAAAGGCACTCAGAGTAGGTGCTTACTTTTAAGTGGATATTAGCCATGAAGTACAGGATAACCATGCTACAATACAAAGACCCAAAGAAGCTAAGTAACAAGGAGGGCCCAAGGGAGGAGGCTTGAATCTCACTCAGATGGGGAAATAGAATACACATCAAAGGTAGATGGATGAAGGGAACTAGTGGGAGGATAGGGAGAGGAACAGGAGGAATCAATTGTAGGACAGAAGGAGAGAGAACTGAAATGGGGTAGGGACATCTCTGGGACAAGCCAGAAACCTAGGACAAGGCAAAATCCCAGAAATTTATGAGTTTTCCTAAGACTCCTAACAACAGGGACACACAACCTGCAATGACCACCTCCTATAACCAGGTAATACTTCCAATGGAGGGAGGGGGACCCCAACCCACTCACAAAACCTTAGACCCTAAATTCGTCCTGTCTACAAGATGTGCAGGGATAAAGACAGAGCAGAGATTGAGGAAATGGCCAACCAATGACTGGCCCAACTTGAGACCCATCCCATGAGAAAAAGCCAACCACTGACACTGTTAGTAATACTCTGCTACACTTGTAGATAAAAGCCTCGCATAATTGTCCTCTGAGAGGCTTCACCCAGCAGCTGATGGAAACAGATTAGGCAACAGCCAAACATTAGGTGGAGCTTAGGGAATCGTGTGGAAGAGAGGGAGGAAAGACGGAAGGAGCCAAGAGAGGCCAAGGACACCACAAGAAATCCTACAGAATCATCTAACCTGGGCTCATATGGGCTCATAGGGCCTGAACTGCCTAGACCCCCATACACGTATATAACAGATGTTCAACTTGGTCTTCACGTAGGTCCCCTAACAACTGGAGCAAGGGCTGTCTCTGACTCTGTTGCTTGCCTTTGGATCCCTTTCTCTTAACTGGGCTACCTTGTCTAGCCTCAAAAGGAGAAGGTATGTCTAGTCCTACTGCAATGTGATATGCCAAGGCAGGGTGATATCAACAGGAGGCCTTCCCTTCTCTGAGGAGAAGGGGAGAGTTGAATGGAGAAAGGAGAAGGGAGAGGGTAGGCCTGGGAGGAGTGGAGGGAGAGGAAGCTGTGATTGGGATGTAAAGTTAGTTAATTAATTAATTAATTAATGGAAAAACATTTCTCCATAGTAAATGCCTGAACTGGATATTTCTGGCTTCTTTAGAAACTCACTTGTGTCACGTGATGTTTTTCTGCAAGCTGTCTTGTGAGATCATGTTTTCTTGAAGCAGACACGTGAGAGTGCACATGATGTTTTACTGAAAGCAGACACTTGAGAGGGTGCACAGTGTTTGGAAAGAGTGTCACTAGAATCACGCAGACAGCAAGGGGACGCTCTTGCATTGCTATGCTGTGCAGCACTCTGCTGGTCTCCAAGAGCTACGCGATGCTTCGCTGGTCTTTGCTGGTCTTCACTGGAGAGAAATGGGAAAAAAACAGAAGCACCACCCATGGTATTCTGGCTGATTCTTGCCGCGTCCCCTGACTCCTGTTGATTTGCCAGCACTGTGCAGCTTCTGCTAGAACAAGCTACCGCTACTGACTCATGTTTGGCTGGACTGGACTGCTGGTATCCTGACAGTAAAAAGTGAATTTGCCCCCAAGGAACTACGTCTAAACAGGTCCACAGCATTCCTATAAACCTTCTTTTCCTCTGCCTCTGGTCAGTGGGCTAGAAAGGATGTTGAAGCATCCAAGAACCCTAAATAAAGTATGTTTAGAGAAATCTAAGCCTACAGCTGTCTCGCTAGAATGGAAAGTCGTTGAGAGGGGGGTCCAAGTACCTCAGCAAGAATAACCCATGGGCAGAAACAGTGAAACACAAGAAACTGCTAAATCAGAACCGTAAGAACCATCATAAAATAAGACAACCTGGCACTTTTATGACTCCCTGGAAACACTTTACAAACACCCATAGCATTTCCTTCCCAGCTCCTCAATTGTCAGTCCAATTAGCCAAGCAGGAGCCTGGAAACCATACACATTTCTAGAGGCCAGGAGGAAATGCACTACTGGGATTTATGGAGGGATCCCAGAACGGGGACAGAGCACACAGACGGGAGCAGGCAGGCACTGTGGGGGATGGGGGATGGTTTACAGTTTGTGGGACAACCTCTGTTGAGACTGCCACACCTGCCCTTGTATGCTGTCATCCCTGGGACAGGGATAGGACTGGATCAAACAGGAGGGAGAGAAAAGAAGAAGCAGACACATGAAGTTCATTTTTAGCTAGTGACACTAAACTATGACCCCTGCAGGCCCCAAGTGGCAGTGCACTCTGTGGTAACTTGAACGTATTAGCTGTTTGCACATGCGGATCTGGTTATGTTTTATACTTGTCCTGTGAGACGGACGTGGTGAAAATGTTTGTGCCATGTTAAAGAAAAGAGAACCAAGGCTCAGAGGTAGATGTGAGGATGAGAACTAAAGAGACCACCCTCTGCTGGGCTAGTGTGGGACACACATCCAGGACAGCTGGGCAAGAATGAGCATCTCTAGACCCTGTGGATGGCTTAAGGGACTTGGCCCAGCCAAGAAGGTTCCCAGACTTTCTAAGGAAGTTTCAGCTACTCCTCAAAGCCATGCACCATAGCTCAAGGGACTCCCCTACAAGTCTTGGTAGAGGAAGGGAGATCAAGACACTCCCCTAAGTTTCTGGCTTAGAAATCGCTAAAAACAGGTGCTCCCTGCCCTCCTTCACTGAGCAGCGTCATCGTATTCTCTTGCCGACACCCATCTCAAGCATGCTCACTTCAGACCCTCCTTTCCTCCTTTCCTCCATGGAACATCCACCTCCATGATGCTCACACACTGCTCTGCTGCTAAAGCTCCAGGAGTACTTCCTGAAAACGTCCCCTCTGCCCCTCCATAGCCTTTCAAGACTTATCACCTCTCCCTAAGCCACAAAGAGAAGCTCTGGCATTTTCTGGCCTCAGCTCTTCCCTACCACTGAGTCCTCCCTTCTTGTAATATCACTGAATTTCTCACAAGGCTTCAATATATGTCCTTTGCCCCTGAATACACATCTCTTGGCTTCATGTAAAGCAATCAGTATGGAACAAGATTTCTCCCACTTCCTATGGAAATATCACACCAAGCCCCAGATTCACTGAGCTCCAGAACCTGCCAGATATGTTACCTGGAGGCAAAGCAAGAGTCTGTGCGGCAGGGGTCCTGAAAAAGAGATCCTTCTGACTTCACAGCACTCCCCAGAAGCTACAGACAGGAAGGATGAGCTGTGTCCGGGATCCACATCTTGAAAGGATAACAAGATGCTGATGCCACAGCATACAAATGTAAAAGGGACCTTGATCTTGACCAAGTCCTAGAATAGGCCAGCATGTGGAAAGAGATTTCAGCGCCAGAGAGATAGCCCTGACTACTAACCCTGGTGATCCAAGTTTGATCTCCAGGACTCACACAGTAGGAGAGTGACACCTCTCTCAAGTTATTCTCTGACCTCTAGATACACTCCATGCCACGCCACACATGGACTAATATACACAAATAGATGATAGATAGATAGGGTGTGTGGGTGGGTGGGTGGGTGGATGGATGGATGGATGGATGGATGGATGGATGGATGGATAGATAGATAGATAGATAGATAGATAGATAGATAGATAGATAGATAGATAGATAGATAGATAGATACATAGATACACAGATACATAGATAGATACATAGATACATAGATATAGATAGATAGATACATACATAGATACATACATAGATACATAGATAGATAGATAGATAGATACATAGATAGATACATAGATAGATACATAGATAGATACATGATAGATAGACAAAAATTTAAAGGACAAATTTCAACACAAGACAGACTTGAAGTTCTCTGAGGCCCCAACATGATACAAAATGAGGACCACAAAGGGCAAGGAAGCATCCTCCAGCAACATGGGATCAGAATCCTGACAAATGCTTACAGGTACATTCCAGGTCCCACCCTGGCATCTAGGACTGAGCTGAGGAGTATGAAAATCCTGGGCAGGGGCCCAGCAAGGTGCCTTGAAGCTCTAATGCTAAGCCTAAAGCAAATAATCTCAATTAACACCCTCTTCTGTGCTGAGTTCTAAGTGATAGTCCTCATTTATACGCAAGTTTCTCAATCGAGCACTGCTGACACTTCAGGCTGATAATGGAGCGGCTGACCTCTGCCCTGTCAGACAGTTAATAGCATCACCAGGCTCTGTCACTAGAAGCCAGTAGCATCCCATCTATTCCAGCTGTAGTAACTGAAATGCCTTCAGACATTGGCCACACACTACCTTGGAGATAAAATCACTCCCAGCTAAGAGCCACTAGCATATACTTTTGTAGCAACAGACACAATTACTTCAATTTGCAGAGCAGGAAACTGAGGGTCAGAGGTGTTCTTTGTGGCATGCTCAGGGCCTCTAAGCAGAGCTCATGTTTAAACTCAGGCTTTCTAAAGATTGAAAGTCCAAGACACTTTTTAACATGTTACTTTTCTATAGACACAGGCATCAATATTAAGTCGCTGCCTGCCTTACTTCACCTGTGAGGCAGAAAAAGATCTAAACTTAAACTATAAAATAGATGGATCCACAGTGCATCTAACTCAACAGTGGCCTTCAGGGGCAGGCTGCAGGATTTATCAAGTAGCATAAAGATTTTGATGGTTAGGGACAGGACTTCCTTGTAAGGACCACTGTTAGCAAAGAGTTAACATTTAGGGACCTAGAACTGCTCTCAGTCCCTGAGAAGACCCTGGAGTACCACATCTTACATTCACACTCACCACCAATCAAGGCACAACCTGGGGTCTATGTTCTCCATCTCCTACATAGTGACTTTACCCATTCCTTTCCTCTCTTTCCAACCCTTGTCTGTACCTGGAGGAATCCTGTAGCCAGATGCAATGCCACTGGAACTCCTACATCTGGCTGCCTAGCTCCCAGGCACAAGAGAAAGACCAGCTAGAGTTGGCAGCCTTCAACCGTGCCCAAGGTCAAGCTCACCAGAAGAAAAGAGCAGGGCTGGGTTTCCTCATGCAAACCCTGACAAGTTTTAATTATGTAGTTTCATCTCTCAAAGCATTAATTTACTCTCCTGAAGAAGAAATACAATAATACCCACCTCACAGGCATGCAGGAGAAATAAAACAAGATGTTGGAGGCTAAGTACCGGGCACAGTGTCTATTGCATTTAAGGTGCTCGATAAATCATTCATTTAATAAAATTCTGAAACGTTAAGCAGGACTAGGGAAAAAGTTTTGGATGCCTCCCAGGTGTTTTTAACTTACAGACTCACTGGGTAGGCGCATAAATGGATGCTGAGGAGTCTGTAGTAGCAACTCTCCTAGATTCGAAGCAGCCCAAGTTTAATGGAGGAATGCCTGAAAGGTAATGTAGTTGTCTCACACCAACCGCATTTGTCTTCTAGGCAGCTGACCGCAGAAAGCAAACCCGATTCCAAAACATTTCCAAATGAGATGCCCTGGGAGAGCCTCAGGTGGGCACCAAAGCAGTCAGTCCAAGAGAAAAATAATTAATAATAACAACACAGGTAGTTGTCACAGACGATTGTCTGTGCATTCTGTTGGAGAACCAGCATTTGCTGCAGAGACAGCCTGGGGGGGGGGGGGTTGGGGGCAGATGGGAAGAGCTTCACATAACAAAAACTGAGGGGCTTGGAGAAGCCTGGAGTCGCTGCCAAATCTGACTGCAGCCTGTCCCTTCTGCCAGCCATGCTGGGAGAGAGGAAAGGTCTCAGCAACCAAAGAGGAGTCAGCCAGGCCCACAGAGGTGGAGAAGGCAGAGTGACCAGTGGCATCTGAACCAGCCCGCTCCCTGACTCTGCACAGAATCTATGTCTAAAATGACATTCACAGTTCATTTATTAAGCAAGCATGTGTGTAACGCTGTGTACGTGCAAAGAAATTTTCTGGGCACAGAAGATACTGCAAAGGACAACACAGGAAAGCGTCCTCCTCCTGGAGAGCTTTGGTTTGAGAAAGCAGAAGCATTTACCGTCTGGGTTTGGTCAGGTAGCTGCACAGAGCCCAGACCGTGCCTCCCTTCCTGTTTAGTCCTTTGAAAAGAACCCCTGCATTCTACAGCTGTATTTCCTGCCCAGGGGTGCTGAAGCCTGAGAACCTCTTGTCCAAGCCACTTGCCCTGCCCTCGGAAGCCTGCCGCATAAGCAACCAGTGTGGAGGAAGAAGGCACTGTAGAAACATCACAGACGCTGGTGAGAGCAGCCCTGGGCACTCAGCTTTCAGAGCTGCCCCTGCTGGCCGGTCTCTCAGCCAGACAGTTCATGCTGTCTTTCTAGGCAGTACTTTGACTGGGAGGGGCTCTCCCTTCCTCGTTTAGCCTCAGGTCCCCACGCTCACCCTCATGCTGGTCCTCACCCATCCCCTGCCTTCCTGCCTGTCCACTCATCCTTTGTTTTGCCTACTCTGGGATGCCCATCTCGGATCACTGACTTTACCACTGTCACACTTCAGACCCAAGAGAAAGTGCCGTGTCCTCAGAAGCCTTCTCCGACCAGATGTGTGCATCTGGATCAGGACCCTGAGCAGCACGGTTACACATCTTCAACCTTACAGGCTCCTGAACTTGTGACTCCACGGTGTGGCTCGGTGACCGTTGGTTGAATGTCTATCCCCTGCACACATTGAGATGCCATAAGGAAGCAAATACGTTGTGTTCACAAACCACAAAACCCTTGTGCCTTCAACAGAGGTTGGCACAAAGTAGGAGCTTAAGAAACAATAGTGGGCACCGGGAACTAAGAAGTTAATATCAGGCATGGCCCCCCGGCCCCCAGATGCTCACATAGTGGTTGCTGATTCTTCGAAACTCAGTTTGAGTGGCATCTCTTCTCCTGACCCCCGCCCACTTCTCTGCCCTCTCAAAGCCCCGTACTCCTTATGTTGTCAGCCTCATACTGAAATAATCACTGACTGGTATGGCCAGCGGTGGAAGGCAGAGGAAGCTATTATTTGACTTTGGATTCCCTTCCCTTAGTGCAAAGCCAGGGACAGACACGGGTAGTGTTACATGAAGGAAGTTAAGCATGAATGGGTGAACGGTTGTGTGATGTAATAGACGGTGTGTATGTGTGTGTGAGAGAGTGAGGAGGGGAGGGGAAGGGGGAGGGGGAGGGGAAGAGGGATTGGTGTTCCTTTCAGGTCTTCAGTCTGGGAGTTTTTTAACTATGGCAGAGGCTCCATTATCAAATTGATTATTTCCAAGGTCAAGTGACATTCATACATTTTATAAGTTGCTTCCCTCAGTTGGAACTACCTAGGTCCTTGTGCTCAAGTGGCCAAAGGATAAGGTCAAGCCGAGACAGTGTGATCTGTTAAAGGTCCCAATCTACCCACAGGGGCAGGATGCCCCAAGCATTGAGAAGACTCTGACCTATGGCTGTGGGCTTCAGCTCCTAGGAAGAGCTGAGCCAAGCTGCCCTTGGTCTCCAGAGCCCATGAGGTTGGGAGGAAGACCCCATGGCTCATGTGTATATATAATTAGGCAGATTGTTTTTAATGTGACCCAAGGGTTTGTTTGAGGCAGGCATGGTGAAATACCAGTGTAATTGGGGGGGGGCAGACAGAATGGGAGGAAAATGTGAACTCCTCACTGTGCTTTCTAGGGGAGAAGGCAGCAGGGTAAGTAGGCCAATACAAAGAAGCTACCGCAATAATCGTTCTTTGATTTTAACTTCATTACGTCTGGAATTAGCTATACCCAAGTGGCTGTGAGGGATTCTATTAGTAGTAGTAAACTATCTGAAATGGGAAGACCAACAACCTTTAATCTGGATCTCTGGAGACAAGAAGATTCACCTTTAATCTGGGCCACACCTTTAGGCCTGCATAAAGCACAGAAAAGAAGGAAGCGGTAGCTCTCTGTCCGCCCACTCTTGCAAGTCCATTCCCTCTCTGGCATTAGGCCTGCTTCTTCAGGATTCTGGTGTTTGCTGAAGATCAGCTAAGTCACCCAGCCTCATGGTCTGAACAACCACTGGGTTCTCGGACATTTCATTAAGAGACAGCTATTGTTGGACTAGCTGGACCACAGCCTGTAAATCACTCTAATAAGTCATATATACAAGTATAGGTAATACAGCTGCTATGAATAATTCTAGTAGGTTCTGGGGAGTCAGGAGTTGTTGGAGTTGTCTGGTATCCCCCCTGAGGGAAACGGGGCCAAGAAACAGTGTATTGGCTACTAACAATTCCATAAGAGAGATACCTGTGCTGTGAACTGTGGCTTCCAATTAGCTCCCATGTGTAATGTCTGCTCCCAACCCCTTCCTAATCAACAAGGTCCCAAGATAGTTAAGTGTTATAGAAACCAGAAAAAAGAAACATTTAATAGAGTGCTGGGGAGATGGCTCATTCTGTAAAGTGCTATTCGGGCAAACAGGTCAGAGGTTGATCTCTTACCACAAAGAATGTAAAGCAATTGTAATCCCAGCACAGGGAAGACCGCGATAGGCTAATGCTTGAGGCTCGCTGCCCAACCAGCCTAGCATGACCACTGAGCTCCCAATCTTAATATAAGACCCCCATCTCACAAGATAAGGTGACCGTGCCTGAGAAGGAATGACAGTTGAGGTTGGCCTCTGGTGACTATGTATATGCAAACACACACGCAGCTGGACAAACACATACCAATGCCTGAACACACATAAGTAATAAAAGTCACACAATATAGGGTGATCTGCAGGAAGAAGACAGAATACACTATTTCTTTGTCACTGACTGTTTGGACTTGAATGTTTGTGCATGCTCCTCTTTATAAGTGGAAATCCCAACCCTCAGGGTAGTGAGACTTTTAAGACGTATAGTCATGAGGGTGAAACCTTATGATGAAATTAGTGCCCTTACAAAACAAGTCCAGGTCACTCCTTTGTCTCTTAACCCATGAAGGAACACAACAAAAGGTGGCATCTGTGAACTACTAGCCTTCCCCAGACATTAAAGTTTCTAAATTACTATGATGCAAACTGTGAAAATAAATATCTGTTGTTTATAAGCAACCCAGTCCAGAGTGTTTTATTATAACAGCTCAAACCTACGAAAACACTTTTGCAAATACTTCAAAAGCATCTGAGCTTGTCAATCACATTATCTTAGAAGGAACCCATGCAGGTTAATGACACTGTAACAAACATCCTATCTTTCAGCAGCTACTTCTTCTTCTTCCACCTGGTGCCTAAGTCCCCCAAAAGAAATAATAACCCTTTAAATTTTTTATAGGATAGTAAGTAAAATGAATTTTATTCATGCATTTAACAAGTATCTGTTATGTTCTAACATATGCCAGAGCTTATGTTAGGCTCGGGGAGAAAAACAGTCACCATCAGTTCTTAGAGTTTGGGCACAAGTGTGACAAAAGTCTGTTGTTAAAGGCTTAGTCCCTAGTCCAGGGCTCCACCAGAACTGGAAGAACCTTTTAAGAGAGAAAGCCTAGAAGCTTGGCCACTGGGGCATGACCACGAAGGAGCTGAGAGGACTCAGACCTCCCCTCTCTTTCTCTCGTTGCTTCCCAGCTGCCATGACATGGCCAGACTTTGTGCTACACACTTTCCTGTTGGTGCTGCAACGGGCCCAAACCATGGACTCAGGACTCTCAAACCATAACCCAAGCCAAAGCTTTTCTCTTACAAGATAATGATCTCAGATCTTCTGTCATGGCCACAGAAAGCTGGCCACAGCTTCTGCCTTCAGAATCATTAAAAGGAGACAGTAAATACTGAATTAAGGAATCCAAGAAGAATAACCAGAAGAGGTGTGCTAAAAGATGAATCATCCTCTGGAGTTGGCTTTTCTACAGAGGAACTCTTTTTAAAATGAGAAAGTCAAAACCGCACTATGAATCAGATCACTTGCAGAGGTCCCAAAGTTGCAATGAGTCAAGTGCTACAGGAAGAGACAAAGCCCTCAGAGAGGAAAGAGGTGAGCCCCGTGCAAGTTTCAGTTTTATTTACAGTTAATGAAATACCTTTGAAAAGTCCCAAGTAGGAAATAATGTAGTCAAGTTTATTGTAACCGCTCCATTGAACAATAGGAACCCAGAAGAAGAAAAACAGAAAGTCCTTGCCTTCATGTTCTATGCTCTGGTCCTAGAATGACACCCATAACTTTAAAGTCACTTTTAGTTATTAAAAAGTAGCCTCTCTCTATGTCCCCAGTTGATGCCTGCCTCCCTGGTCAGCAATGGCATGGGTAGTCCTTGTTCTTAGGGTGAAAGCTTGACCACCTAACAAGATTCATGACATAGCCTTGCCTCTTCAGAAACTCCATTCCCTCCTATGGCCCACTGGGGCTAGGGGCAAGTGTAGAAAGATAACAGGAACCACTTCATTACTGTCAGTGAGGGGAGATGTTCCGATCTCCCTCTCTCTGAGTCTAGCTCCTTACCATGTGGTGCATCCAATGAACTGAATATAGAAAATATCAAAATCATGGATGATTCCTGCTTTGTGCTCAGGCAACTGCAAAACTCCTGAGAGGCTGGGAAAACTGGTTTGGAGAATGCTGTTTTGGACTGAGGTATATGTGTGACAGTCAAGCAGACTTAAGGCTCAGAGGAAAAGTGTGGAAGCAACACTCCTTTTGAGTAGGTTAGCAAATGCCTAAAACTTTTGGAATGTATGAGACCGAGAGAAACGAAGCAGAACAAAAGGAGGAATATGGACTCCCCTTGGGGAATGGGGACCATTGTAGTTCCACAGAATATGAAAGTCTGTGAAGAAGACTGAGAAAACTGGCCTTTCATTAGGGGACATCATGGGTGTGACGGTAACACAGAGGACAAAAGAAGAGGTGGCAGCCCAGAGGTGGTACCCAGCTTGGATGGATTCTCCAAAAAGGGCAAAGATGATGAACAGCAGAAGGTCGGAAAGGTGGAAGCAGCTGGTCTTGGCAAGCTCGTCTCAGGAGGGCTTGGATGAAGTCAGCCCAACTCTGGAAAATCAGATCGAAGAACAGAGTCTTTAGCTGTGTGCTAACCATAAGATAAGAACATGAATTTCTTTGCTGAGTTGGAAGAGTCTGTGAACAGAAAAGGAAAGACTGACTCTGGGGATTTCAATGATGGTATAGCTTGAATGTTAAGTGTCCCCCCCCCAAGACTCGGGCTCCTGGGTGTTACTATTGGGAAGTGGGTTTTTTTAATTTAAAAAAAAAAAATCAGGGAGGTCGGGCCTAGAGAGAGGTCATCAGGTCACTGGGGACATGGTGTGGGTCACATGTGGCTTCTTGCTAGTTCGGCTCTCTTGAGAGGTCTGTTAGAAAAGGAGCAAGCCTGAGTCTTCACTCTCTTTCTGTTCTAGTTGGAGCCATGACAATGTATTCCACACACACTCGCGCCATGGCATTGCCAACATCCACCAGCCTCTTTGGAGGCCAAGCAACAGAGCCACAAGTCTTTCATGTTTCCAAATTGTGAGCTGAATAAACATCTCTTTCTTTTTTCATAATGGCCTGTGTCCAGTACTTCATTGTAGTTGCAGAAAATCGACTGATACAGTAGTGCGGGGAAGACATGGGAAAGAGCAACGCAGTGTTCGAATGGGAAGGGGGTGATCTGAGACCTCTGGATAGAAGTGGCTACGGCAAGAAGAGGCATTTCCTCAGGTGAGACAGGGTCAGGTGGGGGCCAATGAGCACTAACGTAGATGAGCTTATAGCACTGCAGACAGAAGAGGAGGCATTTGTGAACAGGATGTAAAATGTCCCTGACAGGCTCCTGTGTTTGAATGACCAGTCTGCTGTTGGCAGTGTTGTTTTTCAAAGGTTAAGGAACTTCTGGGATAGGGGAGCTAGGCTGATGCAGGCTAAGGGAGCAGGCCTTACAGGTTTTACCATTTTTGGTTCTGGCTAGAATATTCTATTTCCTGATTCATCAAGATGTGAGGAGACTCCCTCACACATCCCAGCCACTGGGAACTCGGCTACGATTTCCCCACCATGATGGCCTGAAACTGTAAGACAAAATAAGTATTTCTTTCCTTAAGTTTCTTCTCTCCGGTGTTTTGTTTGTTTTCTGAGTGTGGATGTTTTCTGTGTTTGCATGTCCACGAACTACATATGTACCTGGTACTCAGAGAAGCAAGAAGGTTTTTAATCCACTGGAACCGGAGCTACAGTTGATTGTGAGCTGTCATGTGGGTGCCTGGAATCAAACCCAGGTCCTCTGTGAGATGGGCCAGTTCTCTTAACCACTAAGCCATCTCTTCCTCCCATTCCGTCAGGTGTTGCTTCATAGCAGAAAGAAAATTGAGAGTTTGAGGGCACATGGTGTACAGAATAAGGGTTTAGGGATTTAAGTAGTGGAAACCACAGTTTATAAGAAACAATGTGAAGTGAAACCAGCATTCTGATTTGTGATTTTCCTCAACAATATCCTGATACTCTGTGCAAAGGAAGACGGCCAAGTTCAATATTACCTGGAAAAATCACAAAGGAAATGGATCAAGAAAACTACGTGGGTAAAGCAGAGGTTATTACGGATCAACACTGTGGAGTTTTAGTAGGAAGGCATGAAGACAAAGGTTTTGCAAGAATGGGAATCCGATTCTGGTCTTACTCTGACAGAAAAATGCTCATTGGCGGTACTGAGTGGTGGTGGCTGCCCTACCTAGTAAGTTTCACAACATCAGGACATGCTGTGGTTGCTGGTATGAATACAGAGTATGATTCTGACACAGGAGGAGAAGGCTCAGGTAGAAGAGAAATGTAATTTCTAGATGAGAAGGTAAACTAATTGAGAAGCTACACTGTGAATATCAGTAAACACGTGAGATTCTCCGTGAATGAAAAAGAGTGGGCCAGGGTGTTCAGTGGACGGTAAAGAAAGGAGAGGGAGAGCTGGCTTCCAAGATGGGGAAATGCAAACAGAAACAGATGACAAGGTCTAGAAAGATCTAGAAACTAAACGTAGAAAGAGTTGGGATATTGTAGAAAGAATGGAAAGAAGTGATTTGTAGACAATCATATGGTTTAAGGAAGAGGCCTTCTGGGAGCTTAGCAGGTTAACCTAGAACACAACCAGGTTCGACCCAAACTAAGAAAGGGAAGAGAAAAGAAGCAGGCTGGGGAAGATTGGGGGTAGAAGTTCTGGACCTGGGGCAACAGCTATAGCGGGAGAAAGTAGGGGTGGGATGGGACAGCAGGCAGAGGTGGGTGTTAGGAAGGTTTGGAGCAGTTCTGACTGAACATGGGTAGATGAACAGGCAGATACACAGTGGGGACAAGGACTCAGTTCTGCAGCTCAGCTCTGGAACTCCTGGGTGATGGTATAGTGAGTACCAGGACACAGCCCCACTTGAGTGAGACACCACGCAAGAGTGACCTTTCTTTGTGTATTGTTAATAGCAAATTTTTCAAAAGTGCGGATGTGTTATAGGGTCAAGGAAGATGTTGTTAATGCTTCAGTACTAGCAATTAATAACCAGTAACTCCCACCAGCAGCCTACTGGTCCCAGGACTTCACATTGTCCCATGTAAACTTCTGATAAATCTGCAAATGAGTATGCAGTTCATTTCTACTTACTGCATGGAGGTAATTCCAAGAAATTAAGCTTTTTGCCAGGAACTCATAATTAATAGCAGGAGAAACGACGACGAGAGGCACCGTTTCACACAGCATTTATTTCACCCCGCCAACCATTTTCACATACATTCTCCCATTTAACCACCATGGTAAGATGTATTCATCATATGAAGACAAGAATTGTGGCTTGAAAAGTCACGAGACTTGGCCCAATGTCAAAAGCAGCAGAGCCTTCTGCTGCGATGAACGATGATTCATCGGTGATGTCTGCTTACATGGTGGCATGCCACAGAAGTCAAGCACGGGTCCCATCATGAGCTGCCCCACGGAGCAACCAGTTCAAACACATAGCAGGTGCCCCTGCCACAGAGATGAACACTGCCACTTTTAACCTTGTTGGACTCTCACCCTGCTGAGCCATCTTCCACCACAAGCCAGCTAATCAAACACGTCCTGGGCCAGGGGCTTCAAGCTGCTCCAGTTTTTCAAGCACACCAAAGAGTGGCAAAGAAAAATGAGCAATCAAGACCCAGGAAGAGATTTGGCCCAACGCCCTTAAACAGCTCTTGCTACTCTAGGAACAGACCCTCCGTCTGGGGTTACAGACGCTGTTTAGTGACCCACAGTCTGGTAGCCTGGCCTGCAGGGGCTGCCTAAAAGATGACCAAGTCCTGGCATGTATGTGCCGGCAGAGGTGAGTCGGGAGGGTTTCTAGGGGTGAGGGCTGATCTGGACTCAGGCAGAATCAAGGTAGAGATTGCTGGAAAGGCAGCGAATTGTCATACTCGGTGCATCTATCATCCCGGTCCACCAGTGACATGACCTCAGAGGACAAGGCCCTCACAGAGCTCCAGCCACCGACGGAGACAGTCGTACACATGAACAGCTGCAGAAGATATGGTATTCCCTCGATATCTGCGAGCCGCTGTTCCTGAGATGCCCTGCCCCTGCACAGGTTAGAAAAAATGTCTGCATATAGAAAATGATATAGGATTTGCATAAATCCCAAATATATCCCCGTATACCTTAGTTCATCTGCGGATTATCTATAATAGCCCCAACAATGCAGGTACAATGTAAACAGCTGGGCTGGTATTGTTTGGGAGATAAGGACAGCAGGAATAAATCTGTGTGTGTGCAGTGCAGATCGGGCCATTGTAGACCTCGGTCCTTTTCTCACCGGCTGTTGGCTCGGGGTCAGGATACAAAGGGCTTTCTGTGCTAAGAAGCCATGGAGGGAGGGAGCAGAGGAAGCGGGCATCCTTCAGGAGCACCAGGTACCATGTGCACAGGAAGCACATGCGCACATAGGTGCACACACAAACACCCCTGCTTATGAAATGCTGACGGCTCAACACACAGCTGCACCCAGGGACAGCAATGCCCAGTCATCCCAGTGCACACTTTGACTCACAAACCAGTTGCACTTGGGGTTCCAGCTTCCCAGACAGAAAAGGGTGACTCGCTGTTTTAAAGACCAGCCTTTTCCAAACCAGAATCCCCACTTTTAAACTCAGTTAAAAGTTACACGAGGTATAAACCGCGCCTAATGTGAGGTTTGTTAAGAAGACAATATATTGAGTACAAATGCCACTGGGCTTGTATTTTTTTTTCCAAGCATTTCTTCTAGCCCAGACCTGCCTCAAACAACTGCGAATGTAAAATTGCCCTTCACAGACCCTGCCTGGCTTCATAAGGTTCCTAGAGAAGTATCTTTAAAGGTGTATGCTGTCTCTCCCATTCTTTTCATTTGTGCTCATGTTAGACTTGCGGATTTTTATGTTAACAGTAATTTTCCGGGAATGCAACCCCTACCCCTGTGGAAAACAAAGCCACACTCACAGAAAATTGGAACGGCCTTTAGAGTAAAAGTGCGGTGGGTAGCTCGGGAATAATATGGTTTGGGGTAGCACAGCCATGGAATTCTGATGGGCTGAAACCACCTGACTGGTTTCGGGGTACCTAATGCATGGAGGGGTCCCAAGCCGCTTAGCAGCAGGATGTCCTTTCTCCCCAACCGTTAGCAATCCCTTAGTATCCAAGGATACCTCTCTCTATGAGTATCTTATTAAAGCGTCTCCAGACCTGGAAGGGAGGAAGGACTGTGAAATGTATGCCCATGTTCACTATTCAAGGGGAAAATGTGCAGAGCTGACCGAGATTCGCAGGTCTGGTTAGAACCCACCCAGACTTCCTCTCTGAATGCAGCTGTTAAACCTGATGGGGATACATGGCACAGCTATACAAGCAATGTTCAAGGACAGTGACAGGCAGATGCGGGGAAAGGGTGAGGCCATTAAACCTTCTCTAAGTTTATCTTTGGTCCCTGAAGGCAGGGGCAGCCTCGAACATGTGGAACAAATCAATCTCAAATGCCATAGGTAGCTGCCGGGTAGGCCCCAAAAGAGAGCCCAGATGGTTAAGTGCGGTACAGAAGACAGGGAGGGCCTCAAAAACAGCTCCCAAGAGTGATTCATGGACCCCTTTGTTCACTCCTGGGCTGCTCACTGGGGAACAGGATCCTAATCTGCACAGAGAAGCCTAGGACTGAATCTAAAGGCAGATGGCCATCGGGTTCCAGACTGGCCACTGGGTGGCACACCTAAGGGAAAAATCAGAAGACAGTGGATGCCCTGGAAACTTGACTGGCCATAGAAATCAGCCTGCAGGCAACAGGCTGCACCCGTGGTCTGAGCATGGGCTGGAGGAACAGAAAGTAAACGGGCTCTGTGCTTTCAGTGACACAAAGTGTCAGTTTGACAGGATCGACCTGGAAACACCTACAAGACACAGTTCTAGGTAGGTCTATGAAGGGGTTTCCAAGAAGAATTTGTTGGGGTGGGGGGTGGCTCCTCGGAGTGAGTAGTACCTTCTAACTGAGGTCTGGATACAAAACCCAGAGGCTGGGGTGCAGTAAGGAAAAGCAGCTTGGTCCTGCTTCTTCTTTGTGACTGACAGCATCTCTCACCCCAGTGCTAACAGACAAGCTTCTGCAGCTCTTCTCCCAAGGACTGAGTACCAAGGACTCCTCAGAAATCTTCCTGATTTTCAGTACCTGATTGAAGCTTCCAGAAGCATCGGCCTCACGCACTAAGCAGATTATTTGCCTCTCGGTGTTCGGGCATCCTCTCTAGGTCTATCCAGCCCCTTCTGTGGAAGCCGAGGTAATAAATCCCATTCTGTGGTGCATACATGAATTCTAATACCAATTTTGTAGGGTTTTCTCCCTCATTGCTATGAAAAATACTTCTATTAGCATTCTAGGCCTTATTGGCCTATATATAATACTTGGCACAACAAATGACCAAATATCATTATCGCCAAGCAGAACTTTCCCAAGGACATCATAGCTCGTATGATAAGACAAATACTAACAAATATAAAAATCGAGTCATACAAAGTATATTATCTAATGAAACTGGCTCAGAGTAGAATTCACTAATATAAATAAAACAGGAGAATTCTTTAAAACTTGGAAACATATTTATAAATAATCCACAGATCAAAAAGAAAACTGCAATATATCACAATTAAAAACATATGCCAAAAATTATTTGAGTGGTGCCACTGGTAATCTATGCAACTGAAAATGACTGAAATTGTCCCCTAACAGGTGAATGCAGATATTAACTCGGATCGATTTGGTGAGGTTCGAGTCTAAAGGAATGGAATTCTGCTACAAACTTCTACTTGGATACATTTAAAGGCATTGTTCGGAAGGAAGCCAATCTTTTTAATTTCTTCTGTTTTGAGATTACGACATGGTCACATCATTTCCACCTTCCCTTCCTCCCGTCTGCCCCTCTTGGCTCGCTCTCAAATCCCCGGCCTCCTGTTTCTATTCTTGTCTGCTTGTACGGTTTGCTGTTTTGATTCTGATGTGCATGGAGTGTAGCGAGGCTGTGTTCGCATGAGTACACATAAGAACAAACATGTGGGAAGGCGGGAGGTCTGTACCAGGGGTCTTCCTCGATTACTCTAGTCTATTACTTTTTTGAGACAGTGTCCCTTACCGAGCTCATCTTTCACCAATTGTCTAGACTGCTGGTCAGGGACTTTCCGGTCACCACCATCCTCCCAGGGTACTAAGGTTACTGATAGCCACAGTGCCTGGCGATCACATGGTGCTATGGATGGATCTAGAGTCCTCAGCTTTTTGCACAGAAGGCACTTGACTGACTTCAGTCATCTACCTCGCCTGGTCACTTACACCCCTATCATTTATCTAAAATGATAAAACTGTCCAGATGAACTGATCAGTGATCGGCAGGACTTAGAAGCATAAAAAAAAAAAAAATGGCAAGACCATGAGATGATGACATCAGTGACGTTTTAACTTTAACTGTTCTATACTTAAAATCCAAACTTGCAAACCCCAATAAAACAAGCAGACAAAAGTAAACATGCCCCGGGCGGAATGAGCTGGCTCAGGAGGTTAAGGCGCTTACTGTGCAAGCCTGACAACTTGAGGTTGATCCCTAGTTTCCATGGTAAAAGGAGAGAACCAGCTCCCTACAGTCACCCTGATTGCCACATGCCACGGTACTTGCACACCCTCAGATATACACATTATGCACGCACACACACACACACACACACACACACACACACAATTAAAATATGGCTTAAGGTATCAAGCTTCAGATTGTTGCCAAATCTTTAACGAGAGCATTTTAAGTTAAAAATTACTTATGAAGGAAAACTGCCCCCTGGACTGAGGAAACACGAAATGCACATCAATGAGGCGTGAGGAGCAGAGGTGAAAGCCCGTGGATCTCCCCTGAGTTCACGTTCAAATCACTCCTCTTGAGCCTCGAGCCCTATTCATCTACTTCCCCTCATCTTGGCAAGCCCTTCTTTAAGGACTTGCTTGTCCATCTAAGTGTAGGAAGCATTCCCCAAAGAAACTTGGTGTTGCAGAGGAACGACACCTGCCACCAGGGCGAAGTCTGCTTCTGTGGTACCCGTAGGGACCACACAGCACAGCAGCCAGCAGAACTGAAGCATCCTTTAGCATTTGCAGAATGTGCCTGGTTAGCTCCATTGTTAAAATGTGTCAGATCCTGAGGTACTCTCTTTCAGGGTGTCTACTCCAGGAGGTTCTTCTTGTTAGATGGGACTGGGGTCACTGGAATCTTGCATACAGCTGCAAAGACCCTATTTCCATGCAAGGTTACATTCAAAGTAGCGGGGTTATCCTGTCATGGAGGCAATAGGTACAAGTCAATCCAAACACCAAGATGTTACAGAAAATAAGACGTGAAAGGCAAAACAGCAATGCCAGCCGTGATCTGTCCCATGTTCTAACAGTGGCCGGTTCCAAAGAAGTTGACCGACATTGAGTTCCCTCTCCCCTTATCCCCTGTCACCCTTTTGAACTGCTCAGGCAAACAGAAGGTCCATCCTGGAATGGCACGCTTTTATATAATGCAGGCTAGCCCTCTTTTTAAAGTTTTAGAGCCAGTGGTGTAAAATTTAATAGATTTTCTTTGCACTTGCATCCTCCTGTGTTTCAATTTCCCAAGTCTCAGCAAAAATCCTAGTTTAACCGCCTGGCCTTTTCACGAAATTATCCTGGTAGTTACTGGCCCTGGGAGGAATATAAACAGATCTCTCCCTCCTTATGGCCCCCCAGACTCAGGCAAGAAGGAGCCACATTTATTGCTTCGATCTTTTATTTAAAGGGACTTTGTTGAGCTATGCGAACCTTTAAAAAGAGAGAGAGAGAATAATTAAAAATTTTTAGTACAGAGATACAAAAGCTGCATTTGAAAGCCACCATGAGGACCATGCTTGTTTCTCTTTCATTTATTTACTTAGTAAATATTCATTGAGCACACAACACACCCACACGTATGCTGCGGCAAACACAAATAGGGCTAAGGCAGGCAGAGACCAACGTTCAGTTTTAAGTGTCTTCAGGCAGCAAACAAGGTACCGTAGACTTTGGTGCTACCCCTAACTCATCCTGGCAAGCAATGAATGAATGAGCTCCAACCACACTGACAAATTTCACCAAGCCCATGGCAAGCTCTCCTTCTAAACCCCTGCTCAAGCAGGCTAGAACCAGCCCACCCAGTAAGGGCAACTGGAGACACTCATTTCCCAGTGACAGGTTGCACATACACCATTCCGGGCTCCAAGTTACAAGGTGGAAATGCAGAGAGGAAGAAGCTCCAGGAGACAGCTACCCTCCCAACCTTTGTCTGCAGAGCCCTTTTGGGGGGTGGAGCTGAAGAATGGGGAGCCCTTGGCACATCAGCTGTTTAGGGGAGCCCATGAGGCAGCTGGCAGCTGCTCCTCCAGATATAGCCCTGCTGTCCTGGGAACATGGCAGCTTCTTATTCGAAAACAAGAAGTATTTTTAATTCTCTGGCATTCGTGCCCCATTTAGAATATTACTTCAGTCACTAATCAGGGAAGCCGAGCTGCTCCAGACTCCTTGTGTGCTCTAGAAGCTTCCTGAAAACACGGTGGCACCAGCAGCCAGCAGAGCATGGGCCAGCTGCTCTGTGGAGCCCCCAGGTGAGCCTAACCATATCCCAGCTACACAGGTGCAAGCCCAGGAAGGAGGCTGCTGCCTACAAACATCAACACTGGGAGAGCTCTCTATCTAGAAAGTTCCGCAACTTTCCCAGAGGCATCCAAAAAGATGCCCAAACACTTGGAGACAGAGAAATGCATCATAGCAATACCCCGCTTAGACTCACCTGACAGCAGAGGACTCTAGAGTCCAGCAATATTAGCCAAGCATTTGCCAGGGAGCCCTTTGGCAACACCGCTGTGCAGATCTTAGATGCTGTCATTGTGTCAAATTCTTTCTAAACTTCTCTCCTCTCACCCTGTCCCACCACCACCACCTCCTCCTCCTCCACCTCCTCCTCTTTCTCCTCCCCTCCCTCCCCCCTCCTCCTCCTCATTGGTTCAGCTTTCTGGAAAGCTCTGACTAATCCACTCTCCCTGCAGCCCTTTCTAGCAGTGACTTTGCTAATGGACAGAGAGCTAGTGGACCGACTACTCAGTCCCTGCTATCTCTTGTTTAGAGAAAAGGAGCCACAAATAAGTCACCAATTACCACACCGTCACATTTGCATGTGGCTACTCTTAATCTCATTTAATAAAAGAAGGAAAGCTGAGATAAAGGTAGAAAAGATTTCAAAAACAAATCTTTGTAAAAACATCTATGTAAAATAAATGGTTAATAAATTTGACTGCGTCAAAATCAAGAGTCTTAACTCTCAAGTACAACAAACAAATGGAAAAGTAATTCCATTTAGAGCTGACTATAAGTTCCTATCAATAACATATAAAGAACTTCTACTTCCTGATAAGAAAAGTGCCTTCACTTCTTGCAATAGGAAATGAGCAAAGGAAACACCCATGAACAGTGAAGCCACTAAGGCTCGAAACATGGTGATGCATACATCTACTTCTAACACTTGGGACATAGGAGGAGGAGGATCAGAAGTTTCAAGGCTGGCTTGGGCTACATAATGAGTTCAAGACTAGCCTAAGCTACAGAGCAAGCCCTGTCTAAAACAAAATAGCAAAACAAAAATAAAATCCAGAAAAAAGACCATTTTACACGCATTCTGTGAACAGAATATCCAGAGCATGTTCCACACTTAGCAGGTAAGTGGACACACTGGTATAATTAATCACGGAGACAGTTTGTTGTTCCTCATGAACACTCAGAATGCCACTCTCGGAAATTCTCCCACATGTGAGCAAGATGCAAGCATAGGAAGGCTCACAGCCACAGTTCGGAATAGCAACATCCTGGCATCGTGCCCAATTCCCATCACCACTTGCAACAGCATCCCACTGTCACACCAAACAGCATTTGGAATGCTGCGAGATGAACTCTGGCCACATAACACAACGATGAGCACGCCACAGACCAGGGATCATCATTAATTCAATTCCGAGGTTCAAGATATAAATGAAAAATCAGGGAGACTTTTTTTTTTAAAGACACATATCTTTCCCTGGGCAGACTGAGGCTGGTCTCATCCTTGCACATGAATTAAATATTCATTGTAGAATAACTTTTTTTTTAAAACAGCAAGTCACTTCTGAAATTCCTCAGACCAATACATAAATGGGACTTCTAGGACAGCATCCAAAAGAGATGAGCTGGGATTCAAATGGCAGAGGATGGGGACTTTGCTGCAGCCATTTTATTTATGCATGCGTTCAGGCAGAGCTAAGAGAGAATTCTATAGCCCTGATGATAAAAGTTAACGGGAATATCGAGCTACAGAACTTGGGAAGGAAATGTCTTCTAATCAGTCTGTCTGCTGGAACCAATTGCCTGAGATAAAGCCAGCTCATGCAACTCGAGAGGGAAAATCGGAAGTTTATTGGACAAGTGACACAGCGACGATAAAAAAAAGGCAGTATCACTACCAAAAGGGACGTAAATATAGCTAGAGCAAAATTAAAAGTTGTATAAGAATTTAACTTCCCAGAAACCCTTTGTGATCTTCGCCTTGCAAATGCTTCTCTGCCCTCCTAAAGGAATTTTAAGAGAAACTTCAACATGGGCTCATCACCACAGTCTGCTGCTACAAGGATAAGTTTCAAAACCCATACGCACTCATGAAGTACTGCATATACTGTTTGGTCCTACTCTTGTAGAGATTTGACAGTGTAATTTAGAAGTTACACAGTGAAAAATTAACAGTAATGAAAAGCAGTCGCAATGGTCTACAGAGACACAATCACCTGCATCACGTAGCGGTGCCTTGGGCCCATTAAGTAAAGCAAATGTTTCGAGCACACACACTGGGATATCAGTGACCTGAAATGGCTCTCAAGGGACTAATGAGTGGGTGGCCTACACAGCATGGGTACTTTCAACACAGGAGTGATCTACATTCTAGGCAGGAGGAAGCAGGACCGTGAGATTTCATCACGCTACTTAGAGTAGTGTGTAATTTTTAATATATTTCCAAGTTTTTCCATTAAGTATTCTTGCAGTGGTTGATCATGGGCACCTAAAAGAACAGTATATAGAATTGTAAGTAAGTGGGCCAAAAAGCTGAAAACTCAGTGGTCTCCAAAGAGCTAATTTAAAAAATGCTACCTTGTCACCTCCTTCATTCTAGGCCGTGATTTAAAAATCACAATTGCTTGACTTGAGTTTGAATGCTGTCTTAGAATTACTATCATTAGGATGGAACACCATGACCAAAAGCAAGGTGGAGAGGAAAGGGTTTATTTGGCTTGCACTTCTATTATAGTCCATCACAGAATGGAGTCAAGAGAGGAATCCAAGCAAGGCTGGAACAGAGGCAGGAACTGAGGCAGAGGCAATCGAGGGGTCCTGCCTAGTGGCTTGCTCCTGATGGTTTACACAACCTGCTTTCTTATAGAATCCAAGACCACCACCCTAGCGATGGTACCACCCACCATGGACCAGGCTCTCTCCTTCATCAGTCACTAATTGAGAAAATGCCTTGCAGCCTCATCTTATGGAAGCATTTTCTTAATAGATGCCCCTCGGATGACTAGATTGTATCAAATCAACATAAAACTATCCAGCACAATTGACCCACTGTCAACTTGACGCACAAACACATCACTGCTTAAGCCATAACCTTTCCTTTCCCATTCATCCCTAAGATCTCACATTAAAAAATATGAATGAGTTTTAAAAATCCCAGTCCTTACAAATTAAAAGACATTAAAGTTTCAGTCTCTTTAAAGTAGCCTTTTACAATTCAACATTTTTTAAAATTCAAAGACTCTCAACTGTAGGCTCTCCTAAATGAAAAATATTTTCTCAGTTCAAGAGGGAAGAACCAGGGTACAGTCACAATCAAATCAAAGCAAAACCAAACTCCAAAAGTATAAACAACTTGACATCCAATGGCGAGCATTCACGCATGATCTTCTGGGATCCTCCAAGGGGCTGGGCTCAGTTCTCCAGCTCTCCTCTCTGCAGTGCACACAGCTTGTCTTCAAGGCTCTGGCTATCTCCAGTCCACAGCTACTGCTGTTCTTGGGGCTCATGACACAGCCCTTCCAAAATACTGGGGTCTGCTGCTGTAACTAGGCTGTACTTCCACCGACAGCCTTTCATAGGCTTTCCTCACGGTGCCAAGCCTCAACTTCTCGGCATAACTCCTTCCATACTGGGCTTTCAACTGCCACTGAGGCTGCACCGCTGCCAATGGCCTCTCACGGTGCCAAGTCTCAGCTGTTCTTTAAGAGCCCTTCAAGCCTTCAAAACAAGTACCACCGGGGTGACTCCTATACTACCAAGTCAGCTGCCGGCACAAGGTACAACTTGGCCACCTCTGGAACACAGCTTCTGTGTGCTCTCTGAAATCACTTTCTATATTATTTTGCCTCGATGATGGATGCTGGTCTCTTCTTAATCCCTGCTAATTTCTCAGCCAACCAGCATAGATGATCCCAGGAAAGCAAAGGTTTCATTTTAGTGGTTCTGGGAGCTTGTTAATGACAGCTGATTTCTCAGCCCCAGCTATCCAGGACCACAGGATTTTTCATTCAAAATAACAAGTGGCCCTGATAGTCTTTAACTTTCCTCTGAAAGTCCACAAGCCAGACCTTCATCTTCTACATCTTCTATGTTGCCCTCAACACTCTCCCACACTCCTACAGAACAGCTCACCAAACACTGAATACTCAATGACTTTTCCCCCCAAACATACAAAGTCCTTGCACAGTCCTCCCCAAGACAACACGATCAGGTCTGTCACAGCAGTATCTCACAATCTTGGTAGCAACTTGATTTAGTTAGGGCTGGTGTTGCTATGTTGAAGAAAAATCAAGTTGGGGAGGAAAGGGTTTATTTGGATTACACTTCCATATCACAGTCCTTTACTGATAGAACCAGACAGCAGGAGTGGATGCAGAGGCCATGGAGGGGTCCTGCTTACTGGCTCGCTACTCATAGCATGCTCATAGCTGCTTTCTTATAGCACCCAAGACCACCAACCCAGGGACAGCATTACCCACAATGGGCTCCACCAATTGCTAATTAGGAAAATGGCTTACAGGCCTGTCTACAATCTGATCTTGTGGAGGTATTTTCTTAATTGACGTTCCTTCCTCCCAGATGACATTAGCTGTGTCAAGTTGACATAAAACTATCCAGCACAAATATCATGCCCAGAATAGGATCTGGAATAAAAACCCCCAGACAACGAACTCTTAGACACCCACAGAACAACCAACTTAGTCACTTCCTAGGTCAGTCTTTCTCTTTCAGGAAGCCATCCCTGAAGGCCCCTAGAATCCTTAAGGATATCTTATTCAATTAACCACATATTAGACCGGCAAGATGGCTCCATCAGTACAGTACCTGCCACACAAGCATAGAAACCTGCATTCAGATGCCCAGCACCCAGATGCACAGCACTGTGCATCTGAAACTGCAGAGCTGGGAAGGCAGAGCCCCTCTGTGAGCTCTAGGATCAGAGGGAGATTCAGTCCCTAAACATACAGTGAAGGAGCTACTGAGGAAGACATCTGATGCCAGCCCCCAAGCCTCTACACACATACGCACCGACACACACAGGTACACACGCACAACAAGCAATAGTGCAGAGCACTTGAATTTCAGCATCAAGCAAGCACAACATGGGGCCTACTTTCTTGGGGCCTTCTTGTTATCAAAGGTGAAAAATCTTCCTCTGGGTAGTTAGAATACAGCATGTCTGATTATAAATCAAAGTCAAGGTGATGAAGGGCAAACAGGATGCTGAGGGGCTAGATCATGTTGCCTGGGATGGGATGAAGGAACGAAGGTTATATATTGATTTCTGAAAAGTGAAATACAAAAAGTTGAAGGGTGTGTGTGTGTGTGTGTGTGTGTGTGTGTGTAAAAGAGAGAGAGAGAGAAAGTCAAGGAATATATTGGACAGTGCATGCACTATGAAGGCTAAGATTTTGATCTTTGCTTTAAATCTTAAAGAAAAATTGGGGTGTGTAGAATTAGGTGTAGGGAGTATTTTCATATATTTCATTTTGAAAATATCACTCTGAACTAACAGAACTCCGAGTCTCTAAGTGGATTCTTATCCCAGCATCTCTCAGAGGAACAATTCAAACTTTAACTTTGGAGAGTAAGGATTATTCACTCAAATAGGATAGCTGGACTCGGGTAATTTATTTTAGGAATGGATGTATAGACATGGGCCCTGAGAGACTGTGCCAAGAGGGGAAAAGTCTGAGTTAGTGGAGCAGCACACGCCACGATGCTAAATCCAGTCTCCTAGCTCAAGCTGCTGGGAGTGGTTCGAATTGTTTACTGAGCTGTTTAGCAAATAGCTCTAGACTCTAGACTCGACAGTGATCAGTTCTAGATGAGGTTGAAATGTCAGCATGTCTTTGACGGAATATAACCAAGAAGGTTCAAAGATGACAGGAATGCTTGCGTTCACCATGGTTACCGAGCCCCACTATACTCCTGAAGGTCACTGGCTTTACCGGGTATTGAGAAACAGAGGTGGGAGGTAAAACTACATTTTAATAGTGAGTCTTAACACGTTAAAGGGATAGTCACGGGCAATTATGAATGTCCCCAGACTTCAGGAGGATTTTTGAAGGCCTGATAAAAACATCCTAATACCAAGTCTAGTGAGCCCCACGGCCAGAAAAACAAAGCCAATGGAGTTGTCAGAAGGCTGTCACCCAGAGGATGAGCTTGCTCTGGATAATTGACCTTGAGACCCCAAAACAAAAGTAGACAGATGACCCAAAAAGCCCTCATTTAGCTTGTGTGACTAGAGGTGAGTAGAAAGGCCTTATCAAAGCCACAAAACAGGGACGTATCCCAGTGTAGTACCAGTCAGAAGGGTAGAGACTTTGAGAGGTGATACCTTGAGACAAGTTAATAGGCATGCTGTCAGAAAGGATTAGGGGGCTTGGAAGAGAGCTCCGTGGTTTTATAACTATTTACGATTTACTATTCCTGTAGAAGAGCCAGGATCAGTTCTTAGCTACCATATCAGTTAGCTCACCACTAATGCTAACTACAGCTGCAAAGGACCCAACACTGCCGTGCCTTCATAGGCTCCCTGATGCACATAAACTCACTCAGACACCAACAGAAAGGCACACATGAAAAATAGACAGGAGGTGGCAAAAGGGAACGGGCCCCCATCTTCTCGCCATAGCTTCCTAGGAATGAGGTAACCGGCTTTACTCTGACAGGCACTCGCAACATAATGCCCTGCCTCAGCCTAGGCTGGAGGCTCCAAAGCTGCAGGCTACCTCTGATAAGTCATCATATCTAGCACGGGGATTTTGGAAGGCAACTGAATATGAGGCCAGAACCTTTGTAAATAGGACTGGCATGCTTACAGAAGAAGCCTGAGAGAGTTTCTTTGATATTTCTCCAATGAGAACATTCAGTAAGAAAATGCCTCTCACTAACCAGGAAGTGTGCTTTCACCAGGCATCTAGTCTGATGTCACAGTGATCCAGGGGAACCAACCTCCAAAACTGTAAGAACATTTTATTTGTAAATAACTATGCAGAGTACGGTGTTCTGTTACAGCAGTGTAAATGGTTTCAGACACTTATAAGGGTAAATTTGTATTGAAGGAAAGGAAACATAAAATTTTTTGGTGGGGAGGGCCAAGCTAAATAGTGGTTTTGAACTAATCTGAATTTCTAAAAGCCAAGGTCTGCCCAAGGCCAGGTAGGGGTTAATGGAGGTTGCTGTATTTGGAACTGTTCTGTTGCTGTGACAAACACATGGCCAAGAAGTTTATTTGGGCTTATGATTCCCGAAGGATGAACCCATTGTATTAAGGGGTCATAGAAGCAAATGGTAGCCACGGTGGCAGGAACAGGAAGCTGAGAGCTCACACCCTAGAATACACACGGGAAGCAAGGAGAACAGACTCCAAGAACTACAAGCTCTAAACTCTCAAAGCCCATCTGCAGCGGCTTCCTCCAGCAAGGTCCCACCCCCTAAACCTCCCCAGCAGCACCATCACTAGGAACCACATATGCAAATACGTGAGCCTCCTGGAGACATTTCCCAGTCAGCACATCACAGAGCTCAGGTGTAGAGAACAGTTTTGACTACAGCCAGTAGCGGAATGAGTACAGTGGGCCCTCCCACCTCCTGGATGGGTTTATTCATCTTTCCTAAGTGCATTTGGGAATGAATATCTTCAAGCAATGATTCGAACCTCTCCTCGAGTGACTCTCTAATCAGAGACAAGACAGCAAAAGGGTTAAATATAAAACGCACCTCTCTTCCTACAAAAGTAACCCAAGGAAGTGCTGCTCTGTCCCCTAGGGGAGTCTGAGAAAACAACCCTGTCCTTTGTCAGATATTTGGTGAAAAGCAGATGCCCACAGTCAGAGTCCTCTGTAGCTTCTGGTTTGGCAGATGCATAAAATCCTAATTCACGGAGACTGGCAATGGAGGGTCCTAAACTTAACCAAGTAATGACTCCCATTGCATGTTCTGTTCCCGGTGTGGTCTCTTGATTATATCAAATCAATACAGATCCTAGCAGCTAGGAGAGGGTTATTGATCTGTCAGAACTTCTCGTTCCCACATCACAACAGTAACCAAAAGGGATCCAACAAGCCTTCAGTGATGTGCTGGGCAGAGTATCAGTTTCCTGACTTGGAGTCACATAGATTATAAAGATATGGTCTGGCATCCACTAGAACATCATGCTCGTCTGCACTGAGGGCCGAGTGAAAAAAAAGACAGCGTCAATTAGCAGGTGCGTGCACGGTAAGGCAAAAGCAAATATCTACAGCAAACAAATAACTAACCTCTGTGGAAATACAGAAAACTGCCAGAATTGGTTACATTTTCTGAAGTTGCGAGTCCTGAGGTTTGCCAGAATATACCCCGCAAAGTAAAAGGGAAAAAAGGCTGTTCCAGGTATTCTGCCATGAGCCTGCTATGAGGAGCTGTCCTCTAAGCCAGACTGCTGCCCTTTTCAGGAGATCAGCTAAGCCTGCTCAAGACAGTCCATCACAGTGAGGCCTGTCGGTTCCTGGCATTGTCTCCTAGCAGGAGCAGGATGGGGGAGCACCACTGGACCTTTGCCTGAGTATCTGGTTGATTCCTCTGGCTTTACTCTTTTTTTTCATAAACCAGAGAAGCAATAGATTTTACTGAGGAAAAGAGACAAGGATCTCCCCAGTAGGAGGGGCTCCAAGGGAGAGACAGCCCCTGTTTCCTCAGAATGTGGACTGTGATTGTGAGAGCTGCCCAGGATGCAAACAGCCCACCATTTTCTCTGGTGAAGCTGACTTCCCTTATTTATCAGGAGCATCGTAGAGGTAGGAGACAAAAGAGTAGGCATCATCATCATCATTATCATCATCATCAGGTACATAGAGAGAAAACAGAAGCTGGGAAACAAAATATTTCAGAGGATGCTAATGACTGTGATGTGGCCATGGATGGAGAAAGATGGACCCAAGTTGATATAGAAACAAGAAGCTCGAGAGGTGAGGTATCATAGCAGCAAAGAGCACTGTAGGAACAGTGAAGTCACCCAGCATTAACTCTGGACTACAGCAGCCAAGGAGGACAGTTCTCCAGGGCCTGAGAGTCAGTGGCATGATGGGAAGTAAGCAGGAGGCGTAGTGGAATGCTCAGAATTGACATCGCATAGCAGTATGTGATTCCAAATCCTAGAGGCCCAGAATAGCAAATGTTTGCTGAGGAGTCAAGGGAAGTAAGCCTCCTTCATGTTTAACCATGCAGTGGTTAGAAATGATCTTACTCTATAGCACCTCTCCAAAACGCATACGGACTTCCCCCTATGTCCCTTGAGAGCTGAGAACAGCAACTAGCACAAATTAGGATCTCAAACAATATGCGTGGGACACCATGTGAATGAATGATCCTCAGTCTCCCTTTGCTCCATTTCATGTCTCTTCAAGGGCTCTGAAGAAGGACTGGCTATAAGCCTATCATGTTCTTTCCTGTGTAGCATTTTGTCTTTTCACAAAATAGAGAATCCCTTAATGTCCATAGCCATGTGGCTAAGAAACCATGTGTTTAGAATCAAAGACATTATCCCACACTCAGTGTCCTCAGGACACTGTATCCTGATGAAGAGCAATATCATCTTAAATCTGGTGGTGGCTCATTCATTCGCCCACCAGCCTTTCCTGAATGCTGTTTTATGCCAGCCCCTAAGATAGAAAGGATGTGGGACCCCAGGAAAAGTTCACATGAGCATGACTGCAGAGATCAGCAGTTCATAGGGAAAGGGGATTGGCAGACCTACTTTAAATATTCCTCAATTCAAAATCTACCCAGCCATTTATTTGGTTATAATGAGATATATACTCTCTTAGTCCCAGATCGTCCATTCATTACATGAATAACAACCAAAATTCAAACACCGGGCATTTGGGTGAATATCAAGAGTTATCTATCACCTCTCCTCACTCCTTTTCTCTGCATTTCCAGTGAAGCCTAGCATGTGGCTACACATAGACACACAGAGCGGAAACAGGTGTGGGAGGAAGAGAACTGCAGGTCCAATGGCAGACCGGCAACCAGTGATACCATTCAAGACTGCTGACCTTTGCAACAGATCTGCAAGCATCGGCCTGCCAAGGCACAGCTGGTGCCGGACCTTCCACAGCCCATGTCTGTAGAACTGAGATTTCTTCAGCCGCCGGGTACATCTGGGTCCCTGTTCATTTGGCTGTGGGCCCAGGACAAGAAGCATAGATAGATAGGTAGATAGATAGATAGATAGGTAGGTAGATAGATAGATAGATAGATAGATAGATAGATAGATAGATAGATAGATAGATAGATAGATAGATGCATACATATATGTATATATGCATGCATGTATGTATGTATATGCATATCATCCAGTTCAGATGCTGTCTAGCTGACAGCTTCAATGCTTTCCACCATTGAACCATATCTATGAATCAAAGTCACAAGCATTGCAATGCAAGTGATCAATCTGATCTAAGCATGTCATGGTAACAGACGAAGGTATGCAGTTCCAAAAAGGGAAGAGAGAGGAAGAGAGTAAAGATGGACCTGTACCTGGGCTTTGCAAAGCTGCGCAGAGAGAAGGGAGAACAAGAGGTGGTATAATGCAGACTCTGATAAATGTTTTAGAGGCACAAGTTCCAGTAGGAAGATGCTGACACGTATTCCAATGTCTGGGCCTGTGCGACATTGTACCCATCCCTCAACTCACCATTAGTACCCCAACTCCATACCATGGGACAGCCCTTTTTTTGCCTTCCGTATGGTCCCAGCAACTCTCCTAACAGATTCTCCGGGCATTTGCACTGCCACTCCAGATCACCACCCCGTCCTTACCCAAGCCCACAATCCACCCCTACTCCTGAGCCACTAAAGGCGCGTGTTCACTCCACAGCCCCAGGATGAAGGAAACATCTGTAGCAATGGGTGTGTCCAAGCAGGACAAATCTCCCAGCTTCTATTTTCATCTACAGATGGTGGCTGGGGAACATGGACAACTCCGGCTTACTTGGCCTTGAAAACCTGTCCCTGGAACACGGCAGCTTGGTCAGAATTCTGTGAGCACCTGCAGCAGACATAAATGAAGCCTTCCCACTCGCTCTCTAGCCTCTCATTGCCCCGTGGGGAGAGATGAGGAAGGCTCACGTGAAGCTTCAGCAAACGCTACAAGACAGACGGCTTCCTATGCCACAATGTCTGGGGCAATGCTATTCCCATACATATGCAGCGTCCTTACCCAGCATGACGGCTGTCTCTCACTCCAACAGCCCGGGTTCTTTATTACTGCTCTGTAGCCAAGAACACACAGCTGGCTTTGCTGTGCACTTGTGACGGCGGGTGTCCACACCTTCGGCTGGGCAGAGCTCTAGCCTGCCAGAGCTTTGGAAGCTGTTGTAGGGGCTTTTCCTTCCAGACCTCCTGTTGGCTTTTGGGAGCCCATCAGCCTGACACTCCACCTCCAAGACTTGCAGCACATGGCCCCTGGCTGCGATTAAGAGGGAAAGCCTTATCTCCCTGCAGGGTCAGAGGCTGAGAGGCTGGAGGCTGACATGTTTTCCATAGCTGCCATCAGCACCGACCAGGATCCTGACAGCATCGGCACGATGACCTCTCCTTTCCTATGAAGCCACCAAACATTTCTCACAGTTGGGTAACCACATCCAAAAACTGTTTGCAAAAATCTCCTGGGAAAGGCGCTCTGCGTACAAGGCAAGGACACTGCCATCCCTGATTCAGAATGCACAACAGGAACTCCAAGACGGGGTACGAGAAGGTAAAAATGATGTAAGACAGTGCAGACTTACCTGCCCTGAGGCAGCACAGAGCAAGTGACAGACAGCGAGGCCTTGAGACTGCCTTGAAAGCCACTCAGGGCTACACCTAGACCAAGTTTCCCTTCTGTAGCACAGAGGGGCCTCCAGACCCCTGCTCACCATCTGTAGGTCTGAAAAATAAAAGCCCCTCCTTTCCCACTGTAACGGTCACCCACTTTCTAAGCAAAGTGATGCTTCCCGGGGTAACACAGCCCGGTCACATGTTCTCACAAGCATGACCAGAGTCCCATTGGTGCATCTTTGCAGCCTGGGCCTATGGGGAGATGAGAGGCAGAACTTCAGGATAAAAATTATGTTTTCCCCTGTTCAGCATCCTAGCCCCATTCCAAGCCTACCCCAGCCAGCTGGGTTTGCAGGCACAAACTGTACTTTGAGATTACACATACAAAAAAAAAAAAATTAGATCACATTAGCGGCCACCCAGCAAAAGTATTTTCAAATTGTCCGGTTAATCTTCCTGGAAGTTCCCTACAGAGAAATCAGCATTCTCTTGCACAGAGCAAGCAGAAGCCACACAGCCAAGGTCCTGGACATCCAGTAACACACCGGAATCCACGCAGAAGCCTGTCTCATTCAAAACTCTAACTTTAGAAACCAGAAGAAAACCATGTAACACCCGGAGCTGGCTGCCCCATGGGTCACACTGCCTGGAGCAGAGCACCCTGGTGAGTAGGTCGTTAGCAGCCCCTGGTGTCCTGCCAGCTCCATTTTCATAACTACACAGAGCAAACAGAACTCCCAGACACACTGAAGTGTTGGAAATGCCCACACTGGAAAAAAAAAAATTAGATCTCCTCTAGCTGTCCTACCATGGGAGTAAACATGACAGGTGTCATACATCACCTCCAACCAAATTCAATTTGTACCCATTTATAACACAAACATGTCTCAGATGTACCAGCCACAGACCTCATTTGGTGTGCGGTACACTCTCCTCAGGGCTGGCAGCACTCTGGGCTGGAATGAGATGAGACACAATCCACTTAGGAGTAAACCTATTCCCAGGTAGAAGAGAAATTGGTTTCCTTTAGATGGTGGAACACGGAGCTGTCCACACTTGGGAAGAGCCAGGCTGAGGAAGGATGGGCCTGGCACAGGAGAGAAATCACCATTAGCCACCAGGATACTCTACTGTAGGCCGGACCACTGAGGCTCATGAGTGGGGATCAGGCCCCTGCCACCACCACTAAAGTCAGAGCAGTGATCCCTGCTATGGCGTGGTCCCCACACAGTCTGTGGTGCCTGGTGGAATCCTGAGCTCCCACTTTCGCCACTAATTTGCTCAATGACCTTGTTAGAGGTCGTTAAGGCTTGATTGCCTGACTGTTAGAATGACGAGGAAGGTGACTCTGAGTCAAAGAAGAAACGAAGGGAAATAGAAAGTGATTTTGAAACGAGCCAGTATCAATCAGCTCTGGCCTCACAATTTGCAACATACCATCACTTCAAACAGCATTAGGGAACAAAAAGTAAAGAAACAGTAAGGACGGCAAAAGCCCCTGAATAAAGGAGGAGAATCTTTAGCAGAGCAACGCTCTCAAGAGTTTGTTAACATTGGCAGCTAATCCTGGGACCTTTGCAAAGATAAAATGTGTCTGCTGATATAGAACACATCCGGGGACAAGTGAATTTTTTATAAGTGAACACACAGAGATTACTATCTGTAAACCTGCCCCCCTCCCTGGCCCCCTCCCCAGGAACTCTTAGGAATCACTTTACAAGTTGTTCTTGTTTCTGATTCTCAAATGAGGTTAACACAGCCTGAACCAGACTGCCTGGGAGGCGGATAAAAGTCCTGAAAGCCACTCCTCCTGGTGGAAAGGCTCTGTCCCTGATCAAAGCTTGGAAGGAATCCACTCATAATTGTGGCACTTTATTTGAAGCCTTGATCTGTAGACAGAAGCCAGTCAAATTAAGAAAAGGCACTCTCTCCCTTTCCAAGCCTCTCTGACTCTCCCAAGAAGATTCTGGTAGGTGGGGGATGGGCTGGGGAGGCAAGTGGGAGACTTCTCTGTGACCAGGTGTGCTCAGGTTTGGGCTGAAAGGAGCTCTGATCTGTTTTTAACAGCAGATCCAGGCCCTGATAGATAAGGGATGGTTGAAAATGCTTCCTCCTGTTCGACATAGTAATGTCCACCTGTACTCAGAGGTCTGGAGCTGCTTGCTGTCTTGCTTCCTTGTTTAACTTACCTCTTCTTCTGGGTGAGGTATTCGGGGACTTGGAACAGACTTTGTTTAAGTTTAGTTTTGTTTGTTTGTTTGGTTGGTTGGGGTTTTGTTTGTTTGTTTGTAGTATGTTTGTTTGTTTGTTTGAGAAAGAGTGTCATTATTGTAGCTCAGGCCAGGTGGAAACCAGCTATGCAACAATAATGCTGGCTCTAATTCTCTTGCCTCGGTCTCTGTGGTTCTAGGTGCCACCACACGTGACAGTGCGCTGTAATGTTTTTATATCTCCTATGGTAATCTCAGATATGAATACAATTTATTTGGATCTTTCCCAGCCCTTATCCCTTCTTCCAACTCCTACCAGAACACACACACGATCTCTCTCTCTCTCTCTCTCTCTCTCTCTCTCTCTCTCTCTCTCCTCTCCTCTCCTCTCCTCTCCTCTCCTCTCCCAGCTTCATCTCCTCTTATTTTCCCTCAATGACCCACTGAATTCAATTAATGCTTGCAGCACACAGATGAGTGTAGGGGACCCACAAAATGGACAGTGTATCAAGTGTCAAACCACTGAAGGAAACGTTCTTCCAGAGCCACCAACTGCCTCAGCTCCTTAGCTGGGACCTTGTGAGCCCCATGTCTCTGCAAACTGGAAGGTTGACTGATTTCATCTTATGTGTGTCAGCAACATGCTTCATGAGTACAGCAGCCTGTCATGTCCACAACACTGGTTTAAAGCCAGCTCTGGCTCCTACAATCTTCCTACCACCTCCTCCATGGTTGTTTCCTGCTTCGTGTGGGGTAACAGGGAGATGTACATTTCTCAGTTAGGGCTAAACACTGTCCAGTCACTTATCCTCAGCAAGTCTCTGTGTAAACCGCCTTCCAGCACAGAAAGAAGCGTGTCCCGTGAGGGGTGAGACTTGCACTAGTCTGTGGGTATAGGATCAGTATTTAGAAGACAGCTCAATATTATAGCACGTTAGCAAAACAGAATTAGTAGGTCCTGTCCTAGGGTCTATGACTTCCCCAGCCACGTTGACAATACCAGACATGAGCTCCCTCTTGGGTAATGTGCCTGATGTCCAGTTAGAAAGCTGTTGATTATTCCACTAACATTCACTCCACTATTTCGACAATGGGTGTATCTTGCCAGACCAACCATCACTGTGCTATGTAGAGCTCATAGCTAGGTAAGACTGCTAATGGCTCTTTCTCCTTAGCAGCCAGCACCTTCTCATACTGTAAAAGCCAGCCAGCAGAGCGATGCTTCTGCATTACTTTCAGTCGATTTTTCCAAATCCTGTGATCAAATGTGTTGACCATTTCTGGCAATCGAGTCTTGCCATTGGGTTCTAGTGGGTAACCACTGAGAAAGAGCGATATGCTGTATTGTTTTTAGAGTCTCTGGAACACCACTCCCCCAACCCACAACTTGGCTGAATACCTGGTACTGGAATTTTTTGTTTGATTGGTTGGTAGTCTATGGCTTTTGGAAGGAGTGCCATGCATATATAACCTTTTTGAATAGTTTTAAACTCATATCAAAACTGAGCAGAAAGTACAGATTTCCCATATAACCTGAGTCCCAGCATATGTGTGGCCTCCCTGTTACTGCCCTCTCATACCCTCGCAACATATGAGACTCACATACACATCATTCATACCCAAAGTCCAGTTTACACGAAAGTTGGTGACCAGTTAAAGCCTAGAAAGGTTTCCCATTTTCCCAACATTTTGGAGGACTGCACCCTCAGATGTATGGAAACGCCAATGGTAAGTCTACAAAGAACAGAACAACCCTGCCCAACAGAAATATAATTTATTGGGGCTAGGGAAATGGCTAAGTGGGTAAAGTGCTTATAATGCAAATAGAAGGCCCTAAGAGCAAATCTCCAGCCTGGTGTGCCAGCACATGCCTATAATCCCAGCATTCATGAGAGAGAGAGAGAGAGAGAGAGAGAGAGAGAGAGAGAGAGAGAGAGAGAGAGAGAGAGAGAGAGAAGAGACAGAAGGATCATCCCTGGAAGCTCACAAACCAGTCAGCCTAGCACACCCCATGGCAAACCGCAAAGAGACACTGTTTCAAACAAGTTTGAAAGGTGAGGACCAATTCACAATGTTTCCTGTCCTCCACACACCTATATTCACACTCACGTAAGTGCTCATATATCCCCACCATACACTTATGTGCATATGCATATACGCCTATGAGCCAAAATAAAAGGGGAAAGAAAATGTAATCCAAGCATACATTTGATCTAGAATTGCTTCGCAGTTCGCCATTTTTCAAAAAGTAAATAGAAGTAGGGAAAATCAAGTTAACACTATATTTTATTTAATCAAATATATATAAACATAGTTATTTCAATGTGTAATCAATATAAAAATTACTAATAAGATTTTTTTCATTCTTCTTGTAAACCAGAGTGCACTATAATCTTATAAGACATACCAATCTAAATGCTAAATTTTTCAGCAGAAATACTTCATCTGATTTAAGACTTCATAAAAGTTATCTTTAGAAAGGTAGACTCATATAATCAAGTGTTTCCAAACATAGTTTTTTTCCTAATTAAGTATCGAGTTCTAATTTAAATTTATTTAGATTAAATATTATTAAACTCTCGGGACCTCCATAGCAGCAGCCACTTTCAAGCCCTTGCTAGTCATCTGTGACTGGTCATCACCGGTGACCCCTGTGCTATAGACAAGGACAAGCACTCACAAGGCCAAAGACAGACACAAGTCAGCCAGTAGAGGCCTCTGTCCGCAATGGGCATTTTCACAGTAGAATAAAAACAGTGCCAAAGTTTTTTACTCCCTACCATATCTAAGAGAGCTTGTTTCAAAGGCCATCTGTCAAAGGAGAATGGATGGTAGCAAAACAAAGTTTCCTCAGACTCGGAAACACTAGGCAGTAATCCAAGGCCACACACTGGGGAGACCCACAGACCTTAGTCACCAGCTCCTGGGCACAGCACCCTCAGGGCTTCTGACTACCCCTTCCACCTCAGCACTCAAAGCCTTCCCCTTCTTATTCTTCTTCTTACTTGGTCTCCGGATCCTTCCTGCAGCCAACAGGGTCTCTTCCCATTAATGCTGTCTGTAGCAAAAGAAAAATGTGTGCCTCAAAAAAACCCTGAGGAAACTGGACCAGAATCATCATGATAGCCACTGCAATGCACACCAGTTTTCAGTGGCCTTCAGACTTGCTGTGTTTTGTGAACCCACCATAAGCACCTCATGGAGCACCATGCCAGAGAACTCACAGGTCCATAGCTTAAGTACTGATTGGGCCTCATTTACTCTTCCTGACATCAAAGGATTTGTACCCAGCCACCTACCCCATGTTCCCTGCTCCTTCAGACTGCCATACAAATTCCTGCATCCCATACCAATTGTTTATTGAGAATCCCCATATATGTATGTCATATAAAAACAACCCCTATGTTCAAGGTCATATTCAGCATCTCTTCTGAACATTCTCCCGGCTTACGCTATTTGATTCATATAAGATTTTTATAGCCATGTAAGCAAGAATCCAGGCCTCATCCCAGACCCTACCTCACAATGTCTACGGCCTCCTTGAGTTGAATTACATCTACCCTCTTAATATGACTCAGATGAGTTATCCTCCCTAGTCTGTGCTATATACAAGGACTACACCACCTCTCATCCAAGCTACAGCCATGGAAGGAAGGGAGGGGAGAGGGGGGAGGGAGAGAGGAGAAAAAGAAATTAGCATACAAAATAACCCCAACTATGTCGTCTCCCTGGTACATATCAAACAAGTCTTGGTTGGTTGTCTGAATTAGTGCCTCCTCTTCTTCTCATCCCATCCTCTGGAGTGCCAAGAGTATTCATCATTCCATTGCAATAATAAAATACCTGAAGCTAGATTCTTTAAAATAAAAATAAGTATATTCAGCTCATAGCTATGGGCACTCAAAAGTATCTGCTTCAATATCATAAGAATCTCATAGTGGGTGGGATCTTGGTAGTAGGAACAAGTGCAAGAGAATAAGAAATCAAAGAGTAGAGCAGTGACTGAAGGAAAGGCCATCCAGAGACTGCCCCACCTGGGGATCCATCCCCTATACAGACACCAAACCCATACACTACTGTGGATGCCAAGAAGTGCTTGCTGACAGGGGCCTAATATAGCTGTCTCCTGAGAGGCTCTGCCAGATCCTGACCAATACAGATGTGGATGCTTGCAGCCAACCATTGGACTGAGAACAGGGTCCCCAATGGAAGAGTTATGGAAAGGACTGAAGGAGCTGAAGGGGTTTGCAACCCCATAGGAAGAACAATAATATCAACCAACCAGATGCTCCCCCCAGCTCCCCAGAACTAAACTGCCAACCAAAGAGTACACATGGACCAACCCATTGCTCCAGCTGCATATATAGCAGGGGATGGCCCTATCTGGCACCAATGGGAGAAGAGGCCTTTGGTCCTGTGAAGGCTCGATTCCCCAGTGTAGGTGAATGCCCCGGCATTGATGTGGGAGTGGGCGAGTGAGAAGTACCCTCATAGAAGCAGGGGGAGGTGATAGGAGGTTTGCGGAGGGGAAACCAGAAATTTGAAATATAAATAAATAATATAAATATAAATAAATAAAGTATTTCTTATATAAAATATATATAAATATTTATATAAAATATAAATAAATAAAATATCCAATTTTGTTTTAAATTATTTGGCTGGCCGGCAAGCAAAAGCAAAAGAAGAGACCGGTTTTGTCAGCTCTCTTAAAGGCCTCTCCTCTCATGAACCATGGGAGACGCTTGTAAACTAAACTGAACCATAGCAGAAATCCATTTCTTTGTGTCTACAAGGGTTGTTCACTAGTGAGAGTCAGCACCATCACAGGAAGGGGGACAGGACGCCAAGAGCCCACACTCCACAGCAAAGCAACTGGACTGCTAGATGAGTCATGGAGATCCTATAGAGGGGTTAACATCTCACAGAGTGACTTCCCTCGTGCCCCCTCTCTCCCACTTTCCCCTCAGCCATTTGGTGCGACTGACCCATTTAAAAGCCCCAAAAGTGAGGATGAGGAGGTAGCCGGCACCCAGGCCCCAGGCAGCGATCGCGGCCCCAGGCAGGACCCAGGCCCCAGGCATCGATCGAGGCCCCAGGCAGGACCCAGGCCCCAGGCAGCGATCGCGGCCCCAGGCAGGACCCAGGCCCCAGGCAGCGATCGCGGCATGCAGATAGTTTATGGGGCCTCTCTTCTGCTCTCATCTGTCTCGCATCAAGTGAGAAAAGATCTATTTTTACCCCAGGCAGCATGCCTACAACTTCAATCAGCCCAAAATATGCTTGGCTAAATGTGCCTGTGAGGTCTTCTAAGTGGTACCCAGAGCTCTCTGAGAAGCCGTAGTGAAGCCTCGCCGTGTTGTGATGGGGCCGAAGCTCCACCAAGTAAGCAGATCTAAGTTGAGTACAGACTCCTCCCAGAAAAGGGTGCCCCAGTTCTGAACCCCACCTCTCAGGCTGGCTGCAGATCAGACCCATTCCACTCCCCCGTGTGGCATCCCTGTGATCTCTGGCTGACTGGCTGACTAGTGGGCCTTCTTCCCTGCTCCACTTCCTAGGCTGTCCTTCTCCACTAGTTCTCCACTAGTCCAAAAATAAAAGAACGGAAAGTGGAAATCCAAGCACCTTAAGACAGAATTTGTGACTGTTTATTCCAGACTCATTACAGAAAACCATACACGGGGAGCTCACTGGGGATGTCAATGAGCAAAAGTTTGAAAGATAGCCAGTGACCTGACACCTCCTCAAGCCGAGGTACTTGATAAGAGGGTCTCGGAATGTTCTCCCTCTACTTTAGGAGAGGAGTTGAATTCCCCAATTCATGTAGGCTTGACCTCGATTCCTGGCTTCCTCACGCACTCTGAGCAGGGAATATGGCTTCCACCCGGTGAGTCTCAGGGAGACAGGAACAATAACGGTGTCAGTGCTGCATTTGGGGGTGACAACTAGATAATCAGATACACGTGAAGCCGTTGGTACCTGGTGCGAGGGCAATTCCTCAGACACAGCGACAACAATGGCTTACCTGTGTCTGCTGTTGGGGGACAGGCTCCACCCTGAGGACAAGATGGATCACCCCTCTGTGTTGTCCTGCCTATAGCCTCTCTTGCTTAATGCAGAAACCGAGCAGTTTTCTCATGAGAGCGGGCTTTTCAGCTGGGCCCAGTGACACAGGCCTGCAATCCCAGCTGGGTAGATTAGTGAGACCACTTCTCAAAGCAAATGGCAAACACGGGGTGGTGGCATGCTCGGTGGCGTGTTTGGTGGCACAGCAGTCACCCCATGGTGCAGCGGCACAGTGCTTGTATACACAAAGCCATAGTTTTAATCCCAAACACCAATTTGTAAAAAGGACTCCCCACTATGTAATACCAGAATCCAGGGGCTCCGCCAAAGGACAACACATACACACGTGCCGATCACATCCCTTTGTCCCGAAAGCCCTGAGAGATGGACCACTAACTCATTTCATGAAGGAAGAAAGTGCCGGGAGATTGGGTGTTTTCCTCAAGTATCACACAGCTGGTAAGAAATGGCTCTGAATTTTGAGCCCAAGATAGAAACTGATGCTTGCGTCCAATGCAATGTCTACAACTGGAGATTATACAAGCCCAGCCCAGCCCAGGGGAGAATCTAGCACAGCAGCCAGTTGGACTCCTTGCTGTGTTAACAATCCAGTCCAAGGATTTCAGTTAACCAGCAACTATGCTTCTTGTACCCTTCTCCCCTAACCGGATCCTCAGTAAAACTGGACTTGGGGCTGCATACCTGAAAGAAGCGAGGCCCCTGGACCCTAAACTTTCTGTGCCATGGGACAGATAGCCAATCCTGTGGTACCACCAGGATCTCCCGCTCTGCCGCAGTGAGCTGGTGCCAAGCTCGCAAGAGTAGCATTCACATGCCCAGTACGAGCCTAGGAAAACCCAGAATTTTGACAACAATTAGCTCAAACTAACATATGTGCAATATCTGTATTATTGCATAATTTATATACATTCGTACTGTTTGTGGGGGATATAAGCACCACACCAGAAAGTATTTGCATATAGATGGCGGCTTATAGACATATGCTTGCATTTGATGGGTAATATCTGAGACACGCACATATGCAAACACGGAACGCTTGCAACTTGAAGTGCACTGATCCTTTGCCAGTTTGTTAATTTTTAAAATTTACAATACTGAAATGTCCATTGCTGAGCATATAAATGATTTCCAACTGCCTGAAGAGCCGTGGATGTCAAACAGCACAGGGAAGCAGCTTTACTTAGAAAAGTCAAGAATCAGACTCATGGTGGTTAAAATAAGGCAGAACACTGTCTGTCAAAGAAAAAGTCATCTCCTGAATCCAACTGGTCATCTACTCCACTGACACTCAGCCTCTGCCCTTTGCCAACCCCTGGGGACCCAGAAGGGAACTCAGTGAGGAGCAGGCAGCCTCAAACCTAGTAGAGTGTAACTAAGGGCTCAATAGATTGTATTAGCTATGGTAGTCAACAAGAGAGCAGTATTTGGGGTGCTAGGACCAGCCCCAATGCAGAAACATTAGCACAGTTGGAATCCATGCATCAAGAGAAAATGCAAAACCCCTCCTCGGCTTGGCCTGTCAAGTATGGATAGTGCCACCCTTCCCACCAGAAGCTATAGATACAAAGGACTTAGCTAAAGCATGTGGGACTGTCTGCTCCATAGAAGGCGAGGCAGGGCAGTAAAGGGGATTCTAAATATAGGCTACTTTCACAGAGGCAGAGCCTGGTTTCCTGGTTATCTTGGAAATGTGGCAAGAGATAGAGCCTCTCATGAAATTGCCCATGGTAGCCAGTCCAGGGTCAGACCTCCAGTGGCATTTGATACATCCACAATGCTATCTACACTGCTATGTAGCTATATTCTCCATCCAGTTCTAGAACAGTTTTATCATCACCACAGGAAGTCCCATGTCTATGACTACTGCCTGCAGTCCTGCAGCCCCCCACAAGCACTGACCTGCTCTCTGTAGGAACTGACCTATTCTAGAATCATATAATGTTCTTCTTTCACTCAACATAGTTATCTCAAGTTTCATCTCAGCTATACCACATCTCTGTAGTTTGTTCCTTTTCATAGCAGAATAATATTCCATTGTGTAGATATACCACATTCTATTATTCATCACATAGTTGATGGGCATTTGGATTGTTCCCGTTTTTGGCTTACTGTGACTAGTGTTGTTATAAACTCCTTACCTGATTTTAATGGATGGAACCAATTTCACTCCAGATCTAAGGAAGTGTTGACAGTGACTTGTGCCATCATATCAGTTATGGATAATACAGAGTTGTGCTTCCTGATGCCCCTGTGAGACTAAGATTTCTTCAGGATAAGATGTTAGCTGCTGGCTTTTTATCTATGTACGCTGTCTCTGTTTTGCATCAAGTACAGTCTTGTGTTTCCTCAGCTCAGAATTCCTAATTGATTTATTGACATAAAACCAAGGCTCATATTACAATAGTCATTAAAGAAACTGTTAATCATTAACCTGTAACTACTGTCATCAAGACTCTCTTGTTGGCTGCATACAGATGAGGGAAGAGAATGAAAGTGTGTGAGCACGCGCTTTGTTCACACTCTGCTCTGCTCTGCTCTGCTCTGAGCCAGCTCCATTATGGACGTTACCTGACTGGATCCTCATAAGCAGCCACGCAAGTAAGAATTAGAATCCCCTGATACACGGACGAGAAAATTCATGCTCAAAGAGGTGAAGTGACTTGTCTCCAATCACACTAATGAGTGGCTGAACTGGCGCTCAGCCACCAGGTGTGTTTGACTCAGAAGCCGCCTCCTGAGTCATAGCCAGTGCTTCTTGATAGAATAATTAATGTTGAGTCCGCATCGCCTGTTCCTATCACATCCATGTCCTTCTGCCCCATCAAACTGGGAGCATGGCAATTCTGCAAATAAACAGAACTCCTGTCTGGAGCTACTATGTCCAGGGCAATTCTACTTACTCCGTTCTGGGAACAGTATGAAACATAGCAAGCTAAAGAGTTTGAATCCATCCTGATCTGTGGCCTAGGAGTCAGGATCTCTGGTTGCTCTGATTACCGCATAATTTCAGGAGAGCCAGACCAGTGAGCAGATTCTGGTCTTCCTATGAAAATAATAGTGGGCAGAGGGAATATGTTGGTTGTGTGGAATGTTCTCAGAATGGCTTCAATCGCCTCTAGATGAAATGTCCCAATGTGCTCATGTGCAAGTTCGTACGGCAGAGGGACTGCAGGATGGTTGGGCTGTAGGGATTTGGTACCTGTCATATAAAACACTCTCAGGCATCTAGGGCTGACCTTGAACCGGCCTCTCAGTCAGAGCCCAAGAGTCTGGACACCCACTCTTGTTTCAGAACATTCTTAAGGGAGAACGTCCCCACGGGCCATCGGAAAGGGGCACAGCTATAAATGCACCATGATACCTTTGTAACTAAATGAAGACCCCACCATCTGGAACATATTACTCATACTTGAATCAAAACAAACAACAACAAAAAACAAACAACAGAAAAAGTTTCACATCTTGCAGTAGACTTGGTCAGAAAATACAAAAGGCCTAAACTTTCCATTAATTTGAGAGTCAGGAGCCAGGCTGGTTCTGTGCTCTCAAATCAGCCTACAGCACCCTTCTGAGACCAAGTGCCCAGCCTTCTTCTCACTTCCCTCCACCCACAGTTCTCTGTGGCCATGGCCTTCCACTATTCATGCAGTAGCAAATCTCCAAGTTTCATCTACACCCCCATGGTTCCTCATCTCCAGTGACAAATTCACATGCCTCCTCCATAGGTCCAAGTTGATCACTCAGTCCACAGCCAAATTCCTGGCCTCCAGGTCCCTCTGACGCCATCCCACAATCCCTCACTGGATCAAATGGACACACTCTTCTTGCTCAGTCCCGAGTGAGCCTCTAACTTCTCTTTCTCTTGGCACCACACCCACACGCTGGTTCCTTTCACTCGCCTTTTAAATGCATCCAAAACTCCATCACTTTTCAGACTTTCTCCCTTCTCCCCTTTGTCAACGCCACTGTCACCTTTACTGTGGTGACACTGTTCTTAAAAGCCTCCTTCCTTCCATGTCCTGCCGTGATCTGTTCTCCTCAGTAGTAGATTTGCTCAAACTCTCTGCTAGCTTCCAATTTGGAGTAGAATCTTATTTCCTTTCAGGGCTTCTCAGGACCCACGTGATTGGAGGCTTGGAGACTCTTGAGTGTCTATGATGCACCCTGACCCCATGCTCTTAACTCTTCCTGGTTGCTCTTCTGCCAAGGTTCCAATTGCTCATTCTCATGCCCACTCCAGACTTCTCTGATGTCCCCACACCACCAGGGCTCCCCTCGCCCACCCTCCTGGCTGTCCTCTTTCCTCATCTTATTTTTTTTTTCACGGAATTTATAACCACAAGCTGTGTGTATGTGGCCATGTGGTCAATACCAGTCTCACTTCATCAGTTAGTAGGTTACATGATGTGTGTGTGTGTGTGTGTGTGTGTATGTGCATAGATTGGTCTGGTTCACAGATGTAGCTCACTAGCTGACACAAGGCACATTAAGTAGTTGCAGGAGAGAGGGAAAGAAACCTTACAGACCCTTGAAGTTAAGGTTGCCCAAATTCAAGTAGCTAGAACAGAGAATGTCTCACATGTCCATTAGCCTGAGCTTACCAGCTCGTAAGTCTCTGCCTTTTCTCCAGCACTGAGTTGGTCCCTTTCTGGACCATAGACTTTGTTGAAATTGACATAGCTGTCCTGAGAAAAGCAGAACTGGAGACAGAAACACTTCTAAGAAAAATGGGAAAAAATCAATGTTCTGGTATTAAATTGCCCGTGGTCTAATTATCATCATCAAACAATTATTAGGAGCTCATGAGCACATGGAGTCCTGCTCAGCTTGCTCCTTGGAGGAGAAAGAAGGAGAAAAGCAGACAACAGGAGGCCCATTAATGTGACTGATGCTTCAGCCTTGTGTCATCCAAGGGATGGGAAAGAAAGCATTCTGAGAGAAGGCTAGAATCTGAGCGTGGACTTCACTTTCAAAAGCCAAACCAAGCCTGTGTGGAAATCACTTGCACCCCTCATAACTTCTCCCTGAAGAGATGTGGGCTATCGGATAGAACTGAAGTAGCCAGGTAGGGACCCGCTGCTGAGTCCTTGCCAAGGGTGTAGGCTGAGACTATCCACAGTTGGCTCTGTCTAAGCCAGATCTCAAAGCTACCCAGTCATCCAGACTTGCAAGGAGAATAGCCTTCTCCCAACAAACCCACAGAGCTAACAGGCCCCCGGGAGTGTGGCAAGATGCAGATGGTAACTCTCGCTAATTCAGCATAAGCACCAATTCCCCTAACCAGCTCCTGGCGCTGAAGGTAAAAAGTGCATTCCTGCTTAGTCAAACAGGGATTAGGCTGTAGGTCAGAGGACATCTCTCTGGACCATTCCATCCCCATTGACTCCCAGGCCTCCCCTGTGGAAAAATGAAGATTCAGCATCGACACCTGAATTCACTGAAAAATGTCTTTGAGAAATAGCGTTATTCAAATGTACAACTTCGGAATCATAAATGAGCTTATATTAAGTAAACTTACCCTTCAGAGTGATCAAATAGAAATCCCAAGGCTTCTGAAACGCTGTTAATATTTAATTCTTTTAAATGAGGTACTTATAGGTGTGCTAGTGCAGCTAATGACATCACAGAAGCAGCTGTCCTTAGATATTACCCAGGAATGCAGAGAACCTTAATGCTGCTTTAAGAGTTTTGAATTCTGTGTATGTGAAACGTGTGTGGACGTAGAATATATATAAATGGCTTTGAACAAGACCTGTATTTTTTTAAATCAAGCTAAGAAGAGTCTGTCATGGGACAAATGAAAAGGAAGACACCAAGCTGTCACATACCCCCAGCTATAATGGAAGCCACGATCATCTTAGTGGATACTCAAGGAACCAAGAGTGGGGCAGGGTAGCCTCATCTGCTTGATAGAGAGAAGGAAAGTGAAGTCCTATAAGGGCTGTGACTTACCCACGGGGAAACTATGCCCAACAGGGCTAGGATTCAAACCCTTGTCTCTCTACAATACTACACTGCTTTCCCAGACCTGCTTCCGAGCACAGGGTCTTTCCTGGGCTCTGGTGGTATCTGGGAAGTCCTCTATGATAACACTCACTGGGAGATCACAATTATGATAATCTGTCTCTCACTGGTCTCCCTCACTAGACCGAGCTGCTCAGAACAGGGACCTCACATATCTTTTCATCTCTGTGTCCCAATGTGGTGCTCAGATGGATGGATGATGGGCAAGTGAGTGGATGGATGATGGATGGATCAATGAGTGAAATAACAAAGAGAGGAATCCATGAGCGAACAAACAGATGAGTCATTAGATGAATGATAGGTGATTGATTTCTAGACAGGTGAGTATGGGTGGTTGGAGAGATTAATTGGTTAATGTATCACATGTGTGTATATGTAATTTGATTAACAGATGACTAGAAGATGATAGAAGGGGAGAGGAGAGAGAGAGAGAGAGAGAGATTAGATGATAGGTAGGTAGATACATACACACATACATACATACATGGGTGGATGGACAGACAGACAGATGCACAGGCTACTAGGCTAGTGGGTGAATGGCTGGATAAATGAGTACATAAAATTACAAAAAGCTGGATCTAGCTGCCTTCATAAAACACAGTTATCTGGATTGCACACACTGGTATGTATTAAATGAAGGTCAGCCAGTCAGAAGTCAGTATCTATAACCACACTCTCAGCGACAGCCTTTATTTCCACTATTCAGTTCTACTGAGTCTGCTGTACCTCCATCCTGGAGGGTGGGAGATGTTCCCTAACAGCTCTGACATGGATCTCTCAGAAAAAGGAAACTCCATGCTACCATATGCTATTCTTATCCATACAGCTGTCCAATCCCCTCCTTAGGCAGACCAAATTACTTAATTCAATCCTCCAGGATGGCGTTTCAAAGGTTGGTTAATTATAAGTTGCAAAAACTTCCAGCACATCCATTTTACGTTTGCAGCTGTCTAATCTCTTCAAGTGTCTTCTGATGGAGGATACCGAGTATACCCCCCTGATGTTTGCAGATGCTGGCAGAGAAGACTCCATCATGAACTGCACCTATGCTCAAAGCAGGTTGGTAGCACAGGGTGGATCTGCGAGGTGAATGAGACTTCGTTTAGTGCTGAACTTTCCATGGGTTCAGCAGGTACTTTACCAAACACCCCTAGTTCCAAACCTTAGGGTAGGAATCAGGTATGCCCTAGGGAAAAATACAATATGATAATGCTGGAGAGAAAGATGATGGGTGTAAAATTAAATAAGCACCTCTATACAGATGAAAAACACACATATAAGGTTAAATACACACTGACAGTGACAAGCACAAAGGCTCTGCAAGAAGAGCATGGATGGCAGGATACAGAGAACCATCAGAACATTGACATCACAGAGAACCAGCAGAGCACTGACATCACAGAGAACCGTCAGAACACTGACATCACAGAGAACCACCAGAGCACTGACATCACAGAGAACCATCAGAACACTGACACCACAGAGAACCATCAGAACACTGACATCACAGAGAACCGCCAGAGCACTGACATCAGAGAACACTGACACATCACAGAGAACCATCAGAGCACTGACATCACAGAGAACCGCCAGAACACTGACATCACAGAGTCAGAACACTGACATCACAGAGAACCCACTGACATCAGAACACTGACATCACAGAAGAACCCATCAGAACACTGAACACTCCACAGAGAACCATCAGAACACTGACATCACAGAGAACCGCCAGAACACTGACATCAGAACCGCCAGAACACTGACATCACAGAGAACCATCAGAACACTGGACATCACAGAGAGAACACTGACACCAGAGAACAGAGGAGATCACAGAGAACCGTCAGAACACTGACATCACAGAACCGCCAGAACTATCACAGAAAAACAGAACTGACATCACAGAGAACCGGGCAGAACACTGACATCACAGAGAGAACATCAGAACACTGACATCACAGAGAACCATCAGAACACTGACATCAGAGAACCGCCAGAAACCATCAGAGAACCATCAGAGCACTGACATCACAGAGAGAACACTGACATCACAGAGAACACTGACACTCATCACAGAGAACCGTCAGAACACTGACATCACAGAGAACCATCAGAACACTGACATCACAGAGAACCGTCAGAACACTGACATCACAGAGAACCGTCAGAACACTGACATCCCAGAGAACGATCACAACACTGAGAACCGCCAGAAAACTGACATCACAGAGAACCATCAGAGCACTGGACATCACAGAGAACCATCAAACACTGACATCACAGAGAACCATCAGAACACTGACATCACAGAACCATCAAACACTGACATCACAGAGAACCATCAGAGCACTGACATCACAGAGAACCATCAGAACACTGACATCACAGAGAACCATCAGAGCACTGACATCACAGAGAACCGTCAGAACACTGACATCACAGAGAACCGTCAGAACACTGACATCACAGAGAACCGTCAGAACACTGACATCACAGAGAACCATCAGAACACTGACATCACAGAGAACCATCAGAACACTGACATCACAGAGAACCATCAGAACACTGACATCACAGAGAACCATCAGAACACTGACATCACAGAGAACCATCAGAACACTGACATCACAGAGAACCGTCAGAACACTGACATCACAGAGAACCGTCAGAACACTGACATCACAGAGAACCGTCAGAACACTGACATCACAGAGAACCGTCAGAACACTGACATCACAGAGAACCGTCAGAACACTGACATCACAGAGAACCGTCAGAACACTGACATCACAGAGAACCGTCAGAACACTGACATCACAGAGAACCGTCAGAGCACTGACATCACAGAGAACCATCAGAGCACTGACATCACAGAGAACCATCAGAGCACTGACATCACACAGAGAACCATCACTGACAACAGAGAACCATCAGAACACTGACATCACAGAGAACCGTCAGAACACTGACATCACAGAGAACCGTCATCAGAACACTGACACATCACAGAGAACCATCAGAGCACTGACATCACAGAGAACCGTCAGAGCACTGACATCACAGACACTAGGAGGGGAGCTTCCTGTCCAAAGCTCAGCAGAACCTCCCACAGCCTATGTCAAGTGAACCTTAGAGTTTCCATGAAGGGCAGGGCTACTGGGCAAATGAACTAAACAATTCACTTAGATGTGATCAGCCTGGAGTATTTCCTTAGAAGGAAGTCTAGAGAGGCTGAAGGTCATGGCTCTCAGGGAACAATAAACAAGAGAAGAATGCGCAGGACCCCAGCGTCTGGAGCAAACAGCCCCTTGTCAGACCAGTGACAGGCCCACTCAGACCAGTGCACTCAGAGGCAATGGTTGTGCATTCTCCGAAGCCAGATGATGCTATCGATGGAACTTCAGTCTGGGAGAACACAGCAGTTCCTTTGAATAGTTGGCTTTGAGTTTATCGCTAGGACAGAAGTCTTTCTAAATCTGTTGACAAAACCAAGCTTTGAAGCCATTCAACTCTGAACCACAATGGCTCTTCCGAACCTTGAGATGTCTTAGAAGGCAGCCATTAGCACTCTGTCCATACTATGTTCACTGAGATACTGTCACTTCAAGCTCTAAGGAGAATCACCTGGAGGTCAACAGCCTGTCCGTACAGAGAGTCAGGGCATTCCTGTGGCCTAAGGAACTAGCAAGAATGGGTGGCACCCGGTACCTGATGGCTCAGAAACTCACAGCCTTAGCCCAACCTGTGAGCTGTTTGCGCTGCTGGCAGATGAAACTTCTGGCTTCACAGGGTACAGTGCGGATCACTGGGAACACACAGTCATGACGCAGACAGCTCAGACACCAGCCCACAGCGTCTTGAGCTAGAGGAAACGATTCACTCCCCCACACTCTGCGGCTTCCCACTCGGTGGTTAAAACAATGTAGGCTACATTACAAATCAAAATAAGCAACGGTGCATTTTATAATTAGCCACAACTTGACAAATTAATTAGTACAACAGCACAGTGTGTTCCCTGAAGCATGGCTTACTATATTTTGCTTGGAGAATATATGTCACAAATTACAGATGTATTATTCAAGGTACTTATGCAATCAGAGTGGATTCTAAAGGTGCCCTTTTGATACCACATTCTGAGATGGAACAAGGGCTCAAGGCAGCCAGAAAAAAAAAAAATCATCAAACCTACTACCCAAGCTTCAAGCCACAAAGGTGTTTGCAAAGATTTACTTCTTTCCCTGGAAGCAGAACAAAAGCTGTCAAGGACCAACATCTGGCCTCTGGAAAGAGCTAATGACAATTAGTTACTTAGAGCATGTGAAGTGGCAGAGGATCTGGAGCCCGGAGAGTCGGAGCCTGATGATCAGAAGCACACAGGCCAGAGTCCCAGTCATGTACTAGCTGTGCGCTGCTATTCAAGTGCCTCGGGAGGAATGGCTATAGTAATAATCATGGAAATGTCTACCTTGCAGGGCTACTGGAAGGACTGAAGTGATACTCAGTGCCAAGTATGTAGATCAGAGCCCAGGTTGTAGGAAGGGCTGGTAACAGTCACTACTCGCTGGACCAGGATGATGGCTCAGCAGGTAAAGCACTTGCTGTGCAAACATGAGGCCCTGAGTTCAAGTCCCTAGACAAATGAAGTTGAGAAGAGTAGCTCATCTCGGCAATTCGAGCACGTATGAATACAGGTACGTACATCTATGGTGAGCTGGAGGGCGAGAGGGCTTCCTTGGAAGCTCGTGGGCTAATTACTAGGTAACACAAACAGAAACCCTGTCTCAAATAAGATGGAAGGTAAGGGCCATTATGGAAGGCTATCCTCTGACATGTGTGCCTGAACATACACACACAAACACACACACACACCTATGCATGCATGCACACGTGTAGACGCATACACATTACATCACACGCCAAAATAAAAAAATTCCAAGATGCAGGTCCCTAGAAGGTAGAACAGGGCACTCCTTCAGGAAGCCTTACACACAGGTACCTGCATACCCTGAAGAAATGTATTCCTCTGAGGACGGCCGATGGCTTATTACTTAACTTACTAGCTTAGAAGCTCAAACATGGTTTCTCCTGGAGGACTAGCTAAGTTCACAGAGGTCCAGATACACGCCAGAGGCCATCGGTGACTGGACAGTGAGAGCTCTGGCCAGCAGTGTGCAGGTTAACATCCGGCTCTCTGGAGCAGGAAGCCCTGGGCTTCGTATTCACTCTCTTCCCCTGTTGGAAAGTGTGAAGCTCTAATTTGCAGTACCTCAGAATGTGGCTGTATATGGAAAGGGAACATTTTAAAAGATGTGAAGTGAAAAATGGGTTATATAGGTAAGCCACAATTTAAGATGACTGCTGAGGATATTATGAAATTTGCACACACACACACACACACACACACACACACACATACACACACACACTCCTCAGTGGTGTGAAGACAGCTACCTCCAAGTCAAAGGGGGGAGGGTGGCTCAGAAGAAACCTACTCTATTGATTCTATGATTCAGAAATCAACCTGCAAAACCGTTTGAGAGTGAACATTGGTTGGTAAAGCACCCAGCCTAAGGTACTCTGACACAGCAGGACAGCACACTAATATTCTTGGCATGGCCAACTTCAAGCTCCCAGTGTGATGTCCCTAAAGGGACAGAATGAGAACAGGTGCACAGGAGTAGCTCTCACAAGTGAGGATGAGGTGGGTCAATTAGAACGAGAGCTAAAATCAAGCCCAGGTCTACAATCTTACACTCCCAGGACAGGCTCTGCCCTTCCTTGGAGGAATCAAAGGATCTTAACCAAATGCACACTACAGAGATGGTGTGCTTGCCAGGGATCCTATGATCCCATTAGTGTTCGGTGCTGCGTTCCACACTGGAGAAGGAATCCAGGACCTCTTATGTGTGTAGTTTACATAGCTAACACTGACCTCTGTGACTCTCCTTCAGCTTGGCATCCTGGCAGACCAACCCACTCTGGCCCATTCAAATCGCCCATTCTGAACTCTGTCCTTCAGAACCCTTGAGCATGTCCGTAGAGATTAACTTTGTGCTGGTAAATTGTGAATCCTTAAAAAGCAATCCTGTTACTCACATTTCCCAGTTCCAGTAGTGTCACCTTGCCACACCACCACCACCACCACCACCACCACCACCACCATCACCACCTCCACCACCATCACCACCACCATCACCACCACCACCATCACCACCACCACCACCACCACCACCATCGCCCTTTCACTACAATAATGTTTAATCCCAGATCCTACTCCAAGGCAAAGTCACCCTGGCAGTGTAAGCAAGCCAAGCAGTCAGCAAGGGTTCACACCTTTTGCTTTCTAGATAGTTCTATAGTACAACCTCATCCAACCAGCACCCAAATGAGCCCGTCATCTTGCAATAAAACAGATGTTTCTAAATAGGTCTGATGCTCTCAGAATTGGGTATAAATAATTGGCCCCCAGAGGCACAATGTGGGTGGGAGGAAAATGCATATGGGGTTCTGCTGCCTTGTGCCCAAGAAGAACAAGTGACATGGATCCTAGGATATCCAAATTCTTATGTCACAGAACACAGAGCTGGATCAAGGACACAGACTATGGAGGCTTGACTTACAACTGACTCACTCTCTCTCTCTCTCTCTCTCTCTCTCTCTCTCTCTCTCTCTCTCTCTCTGGGTATAGCCTCACAAAAGCACATTGCGGGAAAACAGCAGCAAGTCCACATCTGGATTCAGCACCCAAACAAGCCTGTCATCTAGCAATAAAACAGATGTTTCTAAATAGGTCTGATGCTCTCAGAATTGGGTATAAATAATTGGCCCCCAGAAGCAGAACATGGGTGGTAGGAAAACACATATGGGGTTCTGCTGCCTTGTGCCCAGGTGGACCAAGAAATGCTGGGGGCGGGGTTATCTCCACTGAATAGGGTGTACTCTGTGTAGCACCAAGTGGCAAACATTCAACAAAACACTGGATTTCCCCCACTTCAGGAGAGCCACAGGGTTGGTAGGAAGTTGCTGTGGAAGGCTGGGCAGAGATGCTGTCTGGGCCATAGGTTGGGGAATGTAGATGCAGTCCTAGCATTCTCTCTGCAACTCTACCTCCCTCTGCCTTCTCTTCTGCTATGGCTTCTTAGTACTTAGCCTCTCTCCTCTCATTGCCTCTTTCACTGACTTGCATGCGTTCCCTGTGATTTGGACATCCTAACTACTCCACCCCACCCACTCATGCACAAGCTTTCTGACAACGTCTTAAAGCAGTAAATTTAGGGGCAACTCTCCTGACCTCTGATTCCTGCAAAGGGCCCCAGAATGAGTCCTGGACAAGCTGGTAAGACCTTGTGTACCCACCACCTACAAAGTCTGCAGTCTTGCAGACATCACAGTCGCCAAGTACACCATGAGTCTTGCACCACTGCCACATTGGCCTTAAGGACTCTGGACTGCAAGTCTATGAGTCTCAGGGAAAAGACTGTAGAAACCTCCAGGGAAATGCTCTTAAACGGTGACAGCCTGGGGCGGGTAGAAAACTGATAGCCAACTGAGAACTACTCGGGGCATCTGGGTATGCCGAGATGCATGAGAGTCATACTTGCTGGGCTCAAACCCCAGCTTGCTTTGTTGTTTCACTTGGCAAGGTAAGTGTGACTTAGAACAATCCATTGACTATCAAGCCTCAGGACTGTAAAATCTGCTGCCCACGGCTGTTGTAGTTTGTCCTGAAGTTATCTGTATTTTGATGTTAATTCCACTGCTCCAAGGATAGCTGCCTAGTCAAGTACTCGGGAATCAGGTGACTTCACCAGAACCTTCTCCCCATTGGTTTTGTAAAGTACAGGTGAGGGGCAGGTACAGGATAGAAGGAGGCCTGTCATTGGAGGAGAAGGAAGGATGGGCGGAAGAGAAGTTTGAAGGAAGAGGAGGAGACTAGGAGAGAAAGGAAGAGAGAAGAGACAGAGGAGAGAGAGGGGAGAAGCCGTGGCAGGTGATGTTAAGATTCTGCTCTGTGTATTTACAAGTTGTTATCAATGTTCCTAAGGGATGGATGGTACTGGGCTTTGTATGTTTAAGTGGGCAATTATATACCAATTGGGTCAAAGATTATTGTGTTGTGTGTTCTTTTATGTGAGGGTTTGAGTGTAGGAAAGTGTGCGGCTGGGATGTGTTTCCGCCAAGATTTCTAGCAGATACCTTGGGCACCACAGTGCGGACCTAGCGGGGTAAAAGACAACTATACTCTTTTATTTATATATTTTTACAACAACACATGGCTTCTGTAATGTTTAACAGAGAACACTGAGAAACTAAAGGCCATGGCCCAGGAGTTACTCTGAAAGCCTACAGAATCAGCTCTGTCATCAGAATGGCATACAAAGGCAAAGCTTCTTAATGAAGCTTCAGTGAAGCCCAGACAGTTCCCACCACTCTTCCCCAGTTGTTAGCATGCCATCCCTGCCCCAGATAACCTGACGCCTACTACTGAGGGCCCTTCCACTTGAGCAGGTAAGCCCTTCTTTCCGGGTACCAGATATGTCCAAGGGACCCACCCAAGGGGACCAAGAAAGGCCCAGTGGCATATGGCATGGAGGCCCCATAGGGTCTCCATGTAGTTTCTCTTCGGCCAAATAAGAGGAAGCCTGTGAAGGTGCTCGAGAAGGCTCGCAAAGCCTCATTGCATCCTATAAATGGTTGTATGAGCCTAGAGGTTATTATAACACATGCCCCCTCATTCCCCTCCTGCTAGATGACCGTCCCAATTTCCAGAGACAGACAGGAGGTTTGCCTCCATGCCCGTAGCCTCTGCTCAGCCAGGGGGAAGTGAGTCAGCCTCTGTCCTGTCAACTCTAACCCATTGCCTCAGCACTGAGCGGGGCCCCTCCCTCCCTACTCTCTCCCTCCGTCTCCCCAGAGTGCCTCAGATAAAGCTGCTGGGGTGGGTGGAAATGGAGAGCATCATGCCAAGGGAAATAAGCCACAAGCAGCAAGAAAAGTCAATCGTGTAGACCTGTTAGAAGGTTTTTCTCTTAGAAGTTGGACCGGCCATTGAACAAAGAGTGGGAGGTCATGGGAGGGAGGAGCGAAGAAAGGCTGGCCAGTGGGTTCTGGGTTACAGACAGAAAGAGGCAAGAAGTTCTAGAATTGTACTGCAGAGAGATCAGACTAGATAAATGTTCTACACATTTCAAAGGGCTAGGGAAAAAAAAAGGAGTTTGAAGTTTTTTATCATAAGGAAATGATAAATGTTTGATTTAGCCTCATTTAAACAGACATAGAACATATCAAAATCATCACAGTGCCCCACAAATATATACATTTTATATTTTATGTACCTGTTACAAACTAATTTAAAAAAAAATTTTAAAGCCACTAAGAAGAAACACAGAACTCAGGGACTGTCACCTAGAAAAGCAGTCTGTTGGGTTTGGGATCAGGTGTGGGGAAAGACAGGAGAGCGAGCCGGAGGGCCAGGAGAATGCATGGAAATCTGCACACGGTGGGGAAGGGAGTTGGGGGTCACCTCTTGAGGCTGTGCCAGAGACCTGAGATGGGAGAGGCTTCCGGAAGTCAGTGGGGGTGACCTTATCTCAGACACACAGCGGTGGGGATGTGGGATCTGAAGAGGCCACCTCCTGTAGCCAGGCAGGAACCCCATAGGAGCGATAGGGACACCAACCCACTCACAAAACCTTCAACCCAAAGTCTATCCTGTCTATAAGAAAGGAAGGGATGAGAGATGGAGCAGAGACTGAGGCAATGGTCAACCAATAACTGGTCCAACTTGAGACCCATCCCGTGGACAAGCACCAATCCCTGATCCTGGTAGTGATGCCCTGCCGTGCTTACAGACAGGAGCCCAGCATGGCTGTCCTCCAAGAGGGTCCATCCCGCAGCTGACTAAAACTGATGTAGAGACCCATGGCCAAATATTGGACAGAGCTTGGGGACTCTTATGGAAGAGTTGGGGGAAGAATGGGAGGCCCTGAAGGGGATAGGAACTCTACAGGAAGACGAACAGGGTCAACTAACCTGGACTCTTGGGGCTCTCAGAGACTGAACCACCAACCAAAGAACACACATGGGCTGGACCTAGGCCTCTCTCATATGCAGCAGATGTGTAGCCTGGTCTTCATATGGGTGTCCCAACAACTGGAAAAGGGTTTGTCTGTAAACCTCTTGCCTGTCTGTAGAATAAGTTTCCCCAACCAGGCTGCCTTGTGCCTTGTCTGGCCTCGGTGGGAGAGAATATGCCTAGCCCTACAGAGACTTGATGTGTCAGAATGGAGATTTCTGGGGGAGGGGGAGCTCCAGTCTCTCAGATTAGAATCAGAGGGGGTGGGGGAAAGGACTGGGTAAGGTGGGGACGGGGGCAGCAGTCAGAATGTAAATCAAATAAAAATTTTAACTGATTAATTCTTTTTTTAAAAAAAATGAAAACAAAAGCAGTTCCTCTCCATCCCAGTATAATTACAGCATGAGGTGGGAACTTCTTGATGGTAAGGGGGCAAGGTCACACCTTGAGGGAGGCAGGGGACCCAAGGACAGAGGAGGAACAGAGCATCTTGTCCCCCTGGGAGCATCTCCCCAGTCTGAGCCAGCAGTCTCCTGCAGGCCTCTTGCCTCAGGCCCCCGCAGGCAGCCCTCGATACTCCAGCATAGGCCCCAGAGTCACAGAGGCAGGTGCCCAAGTGGGCAGGCTGCAGGCTATGGGTGACCTGTCTTGGCTCTGCATCTGGTTAGAGCTTCAATTTGATCTCCCACAAACTGAATTCAATTAAAAAAAAAAACCCTCTGGAACTGTAGACTGTGTTGTAAATAATCTAACTCCCAGAGTTCTGCCCACTCTTAGAAAACAACTTCTCACAACCTCCATTTCTGTTTCCCAGATGTTAGCGCTTATTGTGAATGTCACCAATCCACAGCAAGTGACACTTTCTAGAACTTCAAACAGTGATAGTGGCCTTTACCTACAAGATGGCATAGCTCCATGTAAGGTGACTGGTGAACGTCAATAGAAAATAAAAACAAAATTATTTTATATGATTATTGGGGGACTCGGTGAACATTTTCTATAATGCGCATAGAAGGGTAAGGAAGCAAATCCCATGTTATATAGAGTCCCAGTTCATAGCTACCACCACAGTCCCTAAGACAGAAACACTGCTCCCTACAGCAGAGTTCTTGAGGACAGAAGGGAACAAAGCTATGCTGGATTCTCTACCCACTATGTCTAACAGACACCAGGTATACAATAGGTGCCATATGCATGTCTGCTGAATACAGGAGCAATAGAATCAATAGCATTCTGCTGCAATGTCTATTTTAATTCCTAGGCAAAGGTCCCATAACCTGCCTCCATCTTCTACCTGCTGATCAGAGCACATACACTCAAAATTTAGGAGTGTTGACCTAAGAGGTATTGACATGTAAACAAGTGGACTTTACACTGGTTATGTCTGAATCGCCAGCCCTTCTGAAAGGCAGGAAGGATGGAAACCTTGCTAATCCAGAGAAGAGACCTCAACTGTTTAGAAAAGTACAAGCAAGGGTTCATAAAAGCAACTCTCGGTCTACTCTTGCTCTTCTCTGTTGCACGGACAGCAAATTACAAGGTCAGTCTTCCAGGGATCCTGAGACTTTACCTACCCTTATTCAAAAAAAGGGAAAATCCAATCACACACATACACATACACACACACACACACACACACACACACACACACACACACACACACACCCACAAGCTATTACAGGCAACCCCACACCACATAGAGTTCCCAGCTCTTCCAGATGTGTAAGCAGCAGAGGGAAGGAGATGGGTGGACTGGTGATTTCCAGACTTCCAGGGGCCTCACATTTCTCTGCTAAAGGGGAAGCCAAAAGTCCGAGTTCCTGGGTAGAATTCGGCAGCTTATCACCATTGACTGTCTTATACACATGAAGAGTAAATGCTGTTTTGACTTTGGGCTGAATGGTGCAGCCGTAAGTCCTGGCCCAAAGCAGGAACATCTTTAGGCCTCAGTCAGTGCCAGACAAAGCCACCTACCTCAGACTAGGGCCAAACGCCGTGTGCCAGTGCCACCACCAACGCTGAGGTGCAAGAGCACGCCAAGCCTCATTCCCATGGAGCCCGTAGCCCAGTGAAAATGGATTATACACGGACAAAGTGAGCAAATCTCAGCCTTGTGTGTATTAATTCTCTAAATCCACACAGCAGCCCAATGCAGTAGATTCTGTTAGCATCCACAGGGGAAAACCAAAGCATGGAAGCAAAGTAGCTTGCTGAAAATTGCAGCTGGTGATGGCGAAGCTGGAATTCAAAGCTTGACTTTCTCTCTCTAGAAACCTCGCTCCCAAGCCTGCTGTCGCCCAGTGAGTAGAGGTCTAGGAGCCTAAGGCTCTATATCTATGTGTTATGGATATCCGTAATATCCACACGTTATGCAGCACAAAATGAATCTATGATGTGGTCATCGATAGAGTAATGGTGTGGGGAAAATTACCTTGACAAGTGAGACCAGGATTTCTCTTTTGAAGGGAATTGACTGTTGAGGATATTTGACAATGGCTTATGGCTGCAAATGGACTACATAGGACTGGGTGCTTTGAGGAAAGAAAATATAACCTAGGCTGCAAAGAGAAAGGTGGTTGCATAGAACTCTGACAAAACCTAGGAGAAAAAGGATCAGGATCAGAGAAGAGAGAGCGGGTCAGGGAGAAAAACGCTAGGCCCCAAGTGATTGCAAAACACCCAGCCAACCTTGAGGAGGGTCTAGCGGCCTCATGGAAGGCTCATGACTGCTTATTGATAGAAAAGATACTGTTGCTATGGGAAGTGAGCAGAGGTGCTCATTTTCACCAGATCTTGAGGCACACAAAGACCTATGACTAAATTCTGGGTTGTAGCCAACATGACTACATCACATAGATAATTAAGAAATCCCTTCTCTGTTCTTTGTATCAAAATCTATTCTCCCAAATAGATGGCTTGATGAAGACGTCATGTAATAAACCTTAAATTCACCTAAATGCACCTGCATTAATCTCCTCATGACACCTAAAAAGAATTAGCTCCTTGACAAGTGACAGAGTCAGAAAGGAGGGTGTTGTGTTATGACGAAGATCCTCATAAAACCTCCCAGTCATTAATTGCTACAACAGTGAATGCTTTGAATGGCTACGCTCTCGTCCTCAGTAGGACCACCGAGGTCCAGAGATCAAATAATTGCTGAGATCGGAAGCTGGGATTCTACCCAGGCCTGCTCTACAACCAGGGCCTCTCCCAGTGCTGCAGGAACAGTGGTTGTGCGACCTCAGCTTGGCACTGCTTCCCTGGGCTTCGAAACCAGTGAGTACACTGAAAATAATTAGCTGCGCATACTCCCAATCAATTGATTTCCGTTAAGCTCGTTGAGATTTCAGCCTCAGTTACTGAAAACACCAAACTTAGCTGACCACCGAAGGCAGAGTCCCAGGAGGAAACCTATTCTAGTAAAGACTCAGCTCCCTGAGCTCCCTGAACCCTGGTGGGAGAGGGGAGCCTGGCAAAAGACAAAGGAGTAATCCGCAAGGGTGGAGCTGAGCCAACTCTTGCTTTCAAGGCCCAAGCCGGTGGCACTTTATTAAAACATAAGCTGAAAATCACTTATTCTGCATTAGGTGATTAATAGTGTTGGCCCCTTCCTGGGACAGAGCAGCAGCCCTGAGAAATGACGCAATTACTCCCAGTGAATGGGAACATTAAGGGACTTGTTACTAACAGGGTGGTGTGTACAATTTCATGGTTAATTAGGACTTTGGGCGGAGCACCGCCACATTACCCAGCCTAAACAGAATTCCTGAGCTGCCCCTCTCTCTGTGCCTTCAAACTGTTATGAAATAAACCTCAAGAATTAAGGAAATCAAAGATGCTCCGGGTTAATTAGAAGCCAACAATGATTGCAGGAAATGACGGGGGGTCGGGGGGTGGAATCTTGGACCAGCCAGATCCCGGTGGCCTCTCATCCTCGTGCACATCACTCTGATGCCCTCCGTGGCACAGCAAAAGCACTTGGAGATGTGGTTTCCAGGGAGAAAAATGACTTTTAATCAAGACTGGGAAATGGAATTAGAAATGTAATTAGATAGAAACAGCCACAAAACCACAAGCTGGGAGCCTGCTGCACTACCAAGCCTCTGTTCTCAGAGGCCAGTGAGAACTTAGGCGTAAACTGTGCTGATGGAGGCATTTGAGCTGTTCTCTGGCCAACTGGAACTTCCCAGGAGAGAAATAACGGTTGCTCTGTGCTCACTGGAAACAGCCCACGTGGTGATGCAGCAGGCTGCACTCCGCTTGCGGGCTTCTGCTTTTTCACTCCCCTGTCTGTGACCTAAAGCTCACCATCCTTGCCCCAAAATGAACACGTGCTCCTTTTTCTCACTTTGGGGAAACAGACTCCAGATTTCCATAGAGAAAGCCAGACTTTTCAGAGCTCTAAGATCAAAGATCACAAATGCTGGGTTCTAATTTGTGTTCATTTCAAGTTTACAGGCATAAGGAGCAAGGTGTCATACTTAACAGAGACAAGGATTCCTGTGACACCCCCTCTCCCAACCAGGATCACTTCAGTGTTCATCTGACACAAAAGTAGGACAAGGAGGCAGCCACTGCCTGGGATTATGAATCTATACATACATACCTCCCTGGGAACCTGGGAAAGACATCCAAAGGGCTTAAGAGAGAAGGCACCCAAATGTCTAAGCCCTAATATTCTAAGCCAATGAGACCCATCAAGTGGTCCAGAGGACTCTTCCAGGGCCAAAGACAGACAGGGTTGTGCAAAAAGGCCTGTAAATAAAAAACTTCAAGGAAAGTGGTGATTAGAACAGTGGCATGGGATCAACCCCCCAAGCAAAGAATCCATGATGATTTCTAGGTAATAGCAAAGACCCCTTTCTTCTGAGCCATACTGGGGAATCTGAAAATGCCATAGAAAGGAAAGCAGGGACGTAGATTACTGTGGGCTATGTCAGCTTTTTGCTCATGAAACTGAAAACTCACCTGTTCATGTATGTAACATACTACAATATTTCGCAATCATAATAACATAGGAGAGTAGGTGTGGTGGTTTGAATGAGAAAGACCCCTATTGACTCGTGTGTTCCCATGCTGGGTCCCCAGTTTGTGGAACTGTTTCAGAAGAGTTAGGAGGTGAGGTCTTGCTGGAGGAGGTGTATTGCTGGGGTTGTGGTTTGAAGTTTCAAAAGCCCTCATCAGGCCCTGTGCGTCTATTGCCTATTCACTAGGATGCAAACCTGGAGCTACCACTCAGGGCTACGTCTTTCTGCTTCCTGCCACGAGGATCGTGGGCTAACCCTCTAACACTGTAAACGAGTCCCCGGTTAAATGCTTTCTTTTATAAGGAATGCCTTAGTTGCGGTGTCTCCTCATAGCAATAATAATCCTAAGACACTAAGACACACTGGAAAGTTCGCCAGAGCCCTGCGGCTCCGGATTTATTCTATTCTCTCTCTTTTCTAGAACTTGGTTTTCTTCTTTGTAAAATGAAAGTAGCAGGTCACCTCCCTCACAGAATCAATACAAGACTGAAGACAAACAAACAACAGAAAAAACCTCCTCTGTATGACAAGCCTTATGCAAAGCACTTGACACAAGCCATCTCACTCTTGGTCATGAACCTGATACCGCTCCTGCAACCTTATTTTAAAGACAGGAAGTTGAGGTTCAAGGAAGCTAAGCAACCAGATCCCCAAGCCACTAGCTGGTAAAAGGCAGACTGAAAATTTGTGTTGACGATAGATCCTGAGCACAATGCCACCAGGGGGTGCTACACACGTAGGAGCAATTGGCCTAGCCCACGGGAGCATGGGTAAGTTACCCTAATGCCTCCCACTACCTCCTCTACCACAGGACTCTGATTAAACCCCTGAAATGTGAAGGTGTCTCCCACACATTACACTGAACCATTTCAAATTTTGCTCTCTTAGATTTGACCCAACATTTGACCCCACACAATAGGTTTTAGATTGAATCCCAGCACTGTAAGTGCCGCTCCCACCCCAATTCTTAAACTCACCATTTCCTGAGTGAAGAGAACGGGTAGAGGCAGGGATACTGGGTTACATGGACACTGGACCGCCCAGGAAGAGTATGGCTTGATGTGACCCTGGGGAACTGAGCAGTGAGCGAACTAGTCACAGATAAACCTAGTTTCCACCCAAGACAGACTGTATCTCACTGGCACTAAAATATCTACCCACTTTCCAGGTACAGGGAAAAAAGATAGAACTGGTGTGACCCTGAAGGTCATGCATTCCCCAAGGGTGTGCACCTATTGGTAGGAATGGTTACAATGCTTACTTCCAACTACCTCTGGGGTCTAGCATGTTCAAATCTCTAAGAAAACACACAATTGCTTTCTGGAAACATTTTGTTCCCTCCTGCAACCCAGCCCTTACCTTTTGCCCTTCTGCTGACCATCACCTAAGCCCTCACAAGCTGTCACCAGCCTGTGCTTAAGAGCACAACCATGCTGTCTGTTCCTTAGTTTGAAAAGGAGACACCCAACTAAGACTGAACCCCTGAACTAGACTGTTTGGGGAGGGTTGGGAGAACACCCATAAGGAAGGGGAGGAGGAGGGGGAACCATGCTGTCTCGAAATGTTCCTAATAAAAAAAAAGAAAGTTTGAAAAGGAGACACTCGCCTCTCACTATGAACAGGGCTGTATTTGTGCATGTTAAGCACCTGCGAGAGAATGTGCTCTCAAATCATCGGCTGGTCCACCTCTGTCAAGCCTGCCTGCAGTGGAGAAATGATAGAGTCTAGGCACACTCAGAAACCCAGATGTATTCTATAAGCCTCAGTCATGTGGGACTCCACGGCAAGTCACATCCAGGGACCACTGAGATTTTAAGTCAATACATTATAAGGACACTTGGCAGTCTCCCTATAAGAAATGTCTGTTTGTTCCAATATTTAGACACTTAAGCCTTTAGAATGAGACACAAAACTTCTCAACTAGCAAAACTTAACGAGGAATTTAACATGTTCCGAAAGTGCTAGTTGTGTAAGCGGTGTTAAATGTTTTATGCAATTTGAATACTTGATATTTAATGAGTTGGTACATTTTGAGGTGCATGTCTCTGGCTCACTTTGTGTAAAGACACTCAGAAATAAATGAAGAAATGTCAATTTGCTTCTTGTAAGAAAAGAATTGCAAGTTTAGTAAGAGTGTGTTACAAAATCATGATGAAGGGACTGGGGAGAGAACTCAACCGGGAAAGTGTTTATCGTACAAGCACATGGATCAGAGTTCATATTCTCAGGACCATGTTAAAAACCCAGACATGGTGGGTGCACCTGTCATCCTAGCACTAGGAAGAGACAGGAAGGACCTTTCTATTCAATGGACCTAGCCGAAGGAGTCAGGTCCAAGGACTGTGGAGAAGCCTCTCTGCAGCAACAAGACAGAAAGGCCCAGGAAGACACTCAGTGTCACTCTCTGGCCCTGAGCAGACAGCCACAGAAAGAAGAAGAAGAGTCAGAAGTTATTATACAAAAAAAGAGACTAATTTAAAGGTTTAATATGAAGAGGAAGAAGGAGAAAAGGAGAAGAGGAAGAGGCAGAGGCAGAGGCAGAGAAAGAAGAAGCAGCAGAAGCAGCAGCAGCAGCAGCAGCAGCAGCAGCAGCAGCAGCAGCAGAAGAAGAAGAAGAAGAAGAAGAAGAAGAAGAAGAAGAAGAAGAAGAAGAAGAAGAAGAAGAAGAAGAAGAAGACGACGACGACGACGACGACGACGACGACGACGACGACGACGACAATTCAAAGCCATGGCAAGCTAAATGCCTAGGGATACCCTGGCCTAGACAGGCATAAACCTACTTACAGAAAGCCCTTAATAAAGGGAGATGGGGAAAACACGGAAACACACTCACTTACTTGTGTAATGCTCAATATAAAGGATTTTTTTTGCTTTCCTAAATTGACTTATATATTCCCAATAAAATATCAATAAGCTGGTTTGGAGCATTAGATGGAATAATTTTAAAATTCGAAGAGTAGAAAAGGCAATGGAAGAAAATGAAAAAGAATAGAGGGGCACAGAAAATCGAGTCATATGACATGTATTTTAGTCTAAATTTATGAATATTTTGACATCAGTATGTTTAGATTAAAATATCAGTTTGATAAAATAAATTTTAGAATATTATAAATGGTAATAAAATATCATTGTAACAAAGATGATATATTCAATGAAGAATGAAATAATTATATATGAAGTAAATTATAAATCAAGTTTAGACTTTCCTTTTATGTGGACAGGTTTTTGCTTGCATGTAGGTATACGTACAATCCTTCACAAGACGTCATCAGAACTACAGTCACTTGTGAGGAATTAAGTGACTACTAGGATTCGAACCCTGACCCTAAAATTAAATTTTAGGTTTTCAATGGAACCGTAAAAGTACCTACAGGAAAAACATTGTAAACCATTTACGAACTGTGTACAAGTAAATGTTTGCCATGACTAAAGCTCAGACATAATAAAGGACAAAATCAATGGTTTTACTATACATAAATAACAAATATTTCATAACAAGTAAAATAACAATTAAAAAAATAAATTGAGTTCAATATTTTCTACTTGACCAAAGACCAAGAGATAAAAGTCCCTACTGCACAGATCTCTGGACAATCAACAAACAGAAAGCCAGGCAGGGTGTGGGGACACAACGGCTGACAGAAAATGAAGCACAGCTAAGTCCTGTCCATCTGCCATGATGCTTCACGTCACTGGGAAGGAAGACACAAGCTAAAGCCATGCTTCCCAGTGTTTTATGCCTCTGATTGGGATAATAGATTCTGTTGACAGAGCTATGGAAAAGCAGGCACACTTGCACACAGTAGGCTGGAGTCAAGCTAGCACAGCCATTTTGGAAAGGAATTTTGCAGCATCAATCAACGTTCCCAATGCAAAAATCCTTCTCCTCTGCAATTCCATTTTTAGAATTTCATCCTATGGATATAGTTTCAAAACTGCAAGCTAACTGACCTAATTGCAAGGTTATTCTCTGCACCTCGTTTTTTTTTTTAAAGCAAAATACTGGATGGAATCTAAATGTTGCCATTAGAGAGCTGGTTTAAAAGATTATGGCCCAACTATGCAATCAAATAATCTGCAACTGATTAAAAGGCTGCAGAAACGCTTCATAAACTAATCTAGACAGATCTGTAAGCATGTTTCAGAGTGAAAAAGCAAAATGCAGAACGAGTAGATGTGCTGTTGGTTTCATTAACTTTCACATAACCTACACCTACCTGGGAAGAGCCCCCGTTGAAGAGTTGCCTTCACCAGATTGTCCTGTGTGCCTGTCCGTGAGGCATTCTCTTGGTTAATGACTGATGTGGGAGGAGCCAACCCACTGTGGGTGGTGCCACCTCTGGGCAGGTGGCCTGGGGTCTATCAGAAAGCAGACTGAAAAAGCCATGTGAGGAAAGCCAGGGAGCAGCTTCCTCCATGGTTCCCATGTCTGCTCCTGCTGAAGTTCCTCACCTGACTTCCCTCAGTGACAGACTATGAACAGGCATGGAAGGGAGCAAGCAAACTCTCTCCTCCCCATGTTGTTTTTGGTCAGAGGGTTTTACCTCAGTAACCGCTAACTAGGACAGTGGGATGTGTAACATGCCCTCGTTAACGTTAAAAGGTCAAAGAACATACATTTACTTATAAAAAAAAAAAAAAAAAAAAAAAACTAGGCATCCCAAAATAAATAATTTGGAAGATGCAAAACAGGTTAGAAACTTCCTATACGTTTTGACCTGTTGACTTTTTAACATATTAACCCATGCTTATAAATTAAATGGATATGCTAAAGACAAACGAATGCTAATTAACGAGCCCTAGAGATCACAAAAAACAGAGAAAACTCTAGAACTCCGTGGAATATAGAGGCTGTAGGGAGCATAGGACGAAGGAGAGTTGTAGATGGGGGGTAAGGCTCTTTGGAGCTAAAACAAAGGATGAGACACTTGCAGATGACGGAGGCTGTGAAGGAGTAATGTCTACAAGTCTGCCTCATAATGTGTTTGAACTATTCACATAAATTATATAAAACTCTCATGTGCATATATACATCTATTCCATAATTCAAAGCATTTTTAATAGGCGATGAATGCCCTTCATACCAGAAATCTCTTGTAAGGAAATCATTACAAAGATGGAGTGGCACCGACGGGTCCCAACACGAATGTTCAAAACTAAATGAGTAATTAAATAAACCGGGGCCTTCCGCATAATGCAATGGCAAGCAGGCATCTAATTAATGCTGTAAAATATTTAACGATATCAAAAGATGTTTACTCTCAGCTGCAAAGATACACGCTAACATATTCACTGCAGCGATCTCTAGGAGGGATGGTATCAACAACTTTTATTCTTTTTGTATATTTACATCTTCTCATTTTCCCAGTGAGCATGTATCGCCTGTGTAATAATAAATAGGGCTTATAACAAAGAAAAAAGAAAAAGAAAAAGAAAAGACCCAGGTTAGTTGAATGGTGTCTGGGAGAGCTGCCTGTCTGCACATCTCCTTGGCTAAACTCTCCAATAAGTTCCAAACCACAATGGTGAGATCCAAAAGAGCTTCCTCAGAGACTGCTGAGAGCAAGGGGCATGGGGAAGAGGGAAAGTCAGAAGCTCATAAGTTCTGTTCCATGCCCTCCTACCCCTGTGAGTGCACACACATGTGCATGCAAGCACACATACACACATACATAAACATAGAGAGAAACTGATAGACAGACAGACAGACAGACAGACAGAGACAGAGACAGAGGCATCCCAGTGATGGTCAAAGTACCTCCACTTTGCTGCTTTGCACAAACAGCCCTCCTGACTGAGATCTCACTTTAGGAAAGAGTGCATGGACCATAACGAAACCCATGAGACAACTACGCCCTGAATCCGTCTTTAGGTCTAGTCTAGACTCCAGGACCATCCGTGGTGGTCATCGCCACTACGGCTGCTTTCTTAGACTACAGGAAATGAGCATGAAAGGCCATTGCCTAGGGTAGATGGGGTAACAAAGCCACAACACTGCAGAGCTGATAAGATGACAGGAGTCTCTGTCACTACACAAAGGCTGGGGTTTAGGTCTGGGGTGCCTGGCAGAGGTCCAAATAGGCACCCTAAGAAACAAAGATAGGGGCGAGAACCAAGCCCTCCCCTCTAAGAGCCTAGTGTGAGCGGGTCTGCGAGAGTCTGCTGGGCCACAGCCCTCACCAGAGGATTTGCACTTGACGATGAACATGTGGATTGGTCTTACAACTCTCAGCAGAGACCACGACCACGATCTCTCTTAAGGAGGGGCCCCACTTGCCCATAGATTTTCTTCTGAGTAAGAAAACAGGAGCAGTGTGGTCTGCAAAAACTTGGGTCAGCTATCAGCTGCGATTCTTATCTTATCCCTGGGCTCCTAAATGGCTGATCCTGTGTCTGGTTCAGAAAAGCCTCTGACCTAATAATGGCATAATTGCAACTATCACCGACCATGATTTTCCCACTTACCAAGCACTATAATAACATAAGCAACCTTGCTTAAGTCGAGCAACCAGGCTATGCAGTAGTGGGAAAAATGACACCAACGGCCAGCTTTTCGTCTACCACTGGTACCCATGCTCTCGGACATTCAACTTTAACAGCTCCTTCCGTTAAGAGATGAAGCCTAAATTTCATTCCATGGAGTTGGGCAGATTCTCAGAGTTTCTCTGCTTGACAGAATAAGGCAGAAGTGATGAGATCTGTACAACTCCAATCCTAGGTCTCAGGGTCCTCTGTGCCCCCCTGCTACTCTGCTGGAATTCTGTCACTTCCATGAGAACTGGCCTGAGCTACGATGAGGCCCACATGGGAAGGACATCCAGAGAAGACACCCCTGCCATGGTCACCTAATCCAGTTAACTCTCCATACAACCCCAGACATGAGTGGGGACCCCCAAGTCCAAAGAAAACTAGAGCAGACAAGCAAAACCACTAGGTCAGTTGGCAGACTCATGGAAACCATTTTGTGGTTATTGGTGTAAATTATGTTTGTGCACAGTTTGCGTCACTATCTTATCACACTAGTAAATACCTGGACACACGTGTGTTCCCTATCATCGTCAAACTTAGGCTGCAGAAAAGAGAAGCTCTCTAACTACAGAGTGAGTTTTCATGGTCCAGAACATTCAATTACTCAGAGACAGGGACTTGGGAAGGTTATTACCATGAGAGGAGTCATGAGGGTGGGGTGTTCTTGATGGAATTCGCACCTTTACACACCATAAAACCCCCTCTCTCCATCTCTTTACTCATCACTCTCCCAGGGATCACACATCGAGAAGGCATACGTTCATGAAGAGACTCTTCACCAGAAATGGCCTTGTCGACACCCTGCAATCTAACTTCTAGTTTCCCAAACTGAGAAAACAAATCACCCTTCTTGGACTATGGAGACTTTTCTGGCAACGTAAGTAGACTAAGACAAGATCCCATGTCACTGACAGCAAATAACAGTGCAAAGCCAAAGTCTGTGTAGTTATATGACACCCCCTGTACCCTGCCCACCCTTGGGATATAGAGCAATGGTTCTTCTGGTTATACCAATGGTGGTACTGAAGACAAGATGATCCAAATGAATTCAATGAGGTCAGCGCTTCCAGTGGTTCTCATCTTCCTGATGCTTGGGTCCTTTCAATACACTTCCTTGTGTCATGGTGACTTCCAACCATAAAGTTGTATTTGTTGATTCTTCATAACTGTGACTTTGCCTCTATTATGAATCGCAATATAAATATTTTTGGATACAGAAGTCCAAAGGGGTCACGACACACAGGTTGACGAACACTGCTATAGTCGGTGTGTGTGATCCCTTCTTCTAGAAAAAGCCTTGGAGAAAGAAATAAACCCCTATCCCTACAGGAAAAGATCATTTGGCTGCTTCCCTGAGCTTGTCAGACGTCTTGGGAGTCGTATAAGCAAAATTTATCTTTCAGAAATGTTCATCTTAGATCCAAACCCAATGATCTAAGTTCAAATTTAAACCCAATGATCTGAGTTCAAACTTTGAGCTCCAGAAGCCGGAACTCCAAAAGCCTGATTGTAAACTCCTATTCCCATATGCCCCCACCATAGAGCCTTCTCTACAAGTCGGGCTGCTGAGAGAGTAGATAGTTAACATAACATGGACAGATGGCAGGGCTGGCCCATTGGACAGCCAAGGAAAGGAGGATAGTCCAGCCCACCAGCATGGTGAAGGCAGTAGCAGCTTGTATCCAAGTAGAAATGGAGCCTTGGGTCACCTGAGCTACTTATCCAAGGCCACAGGATGCCTCTTGACGCAGACTGTAGCTCACTGAGAAGGCTTGTTGCCATGCATATGGGAGCCTGGCAGCTGTCTCCAAGGGCTTTCAAACCACACAGCAATAAAGAGCCCCTAGGGCTCAAGGCCCATCTGCTCTGTGAAGACAGAGCTTCAAAGGAGATGTCACGGAGCATCCCAAGATTCTGTCTGCTTTCCTCAGATCTGGAGCACTGCCCTCAGCCTGTAAGCTGGGGAGAAACCATATAGAAGATGAAGTTTGCTCATCACCAGGCAGAAGGCTGTGACTCTATGGTCCTGAGGACACTAGATGGTAAGGTATTGTCCTGGCCTCAAGAAGTCTCCAATAAGTAGTGAGGGTCCTACAGAGCTTTTTGTAGAGTTTAGGATGTTCACAGAAGGTAGCTAATCCTAGCCTGCTGGCAAAGGGAAAAAGGCAACCTTAAACAAACAAAAATCGAAAAACAACCAAAGCCTCAGAGGTCTTTCCCACAGTCAACTTTGGAGGCTCCTAGGAGTCCTCCAACAATCAAGTCAAGAAGGTATAAGAGAAACAATTGGCCCAATGAGATCATAGCCTAGGTAGAGAGTAGATGATCTCATCTGAGGAAGAGGGGAGCCTTCCTAAAGAAAGAAATCAGAGCCTTATCTAAGAGTTATGGAGGATGAAGAGGTAAGAGAGGCAACAGCACATGCCTGGTAGATAATGAAAAGTCAGATTTATTAAAGACTGAATGAAGATGCCTGAGACAAGGGAAACAAAGGAAGCAGCCAGGGCTGCTTAAGCAAAGGAAAAAAACATTGCCCTACTATAAGCACCTCTCATGTACCAGAAAGAGCACCTACTATGTGCTGGCACAATGCCAGATGTAAGCACCCAGGAAAACATTAGTTTTATTTCTTTATTCAACTCAACAATTGCCTATGGATCCGATGTTCTTCCCCCTGACCACGAAGAGGGAAAGTAACTTTACAAAATCTCTCTCTAAGGAAAGGATAAGAGAGCTTATATTCAAAGTCCTGGTAAACTATTTCTTAGGATGTTCAGTTCTCTCATTTACTTTAACAAGCAAGGTGCCATTTGGGTAGAAAGACATTAGCCTGAAACACCCTCAATCAATGCTACTCTTGGATGTTTATGAGACTGTCTGATAGAATCATTAAAAAAGGAAGCAAAGATATTTAACCTCTATTTAATAATTATTCCTGGATTTGACCTTAGAATCACAAGCAGGGAATATTGCTCTAAATAAGTGTTTTACAAATCACTTGGAAATGTAACACTATAAGTAGTTACATTGTGGAGATCAGGAATATGCACATCTACAGAACAAATGAAAAACCATCTCCTAATGTTATGCAAATGAGAACGGTGATTGGATAAACTCCCTAGGGACAGAGTTTTACACAGATCCACAAAGTGCGGGATCTCAAACCACCACAATGGAAATAGAGATTCTGAGCCCTAAGAAAACCAGACTAGATGTTACTTACACACGGTAACTCTGTAATGACAAAGGCAAGGCTTTGAATAAAACCGCTCCGTAAACTGCAAGAAGGGGGAAGATGTAGCATTTCTAAATTAACATATTCTTTTACATAACATGTGAATTTCAATATGTATGCACAACTAAATTAATAAGTCAGATGCTACAAATAGACATCTGACTCCTTCACATACTTCTGGATGCGTCCATATGCTCAACCCCAAGTTGGCCCCCTACTTCTCTATGGAGAAGTTGCAACCCGCACTGTCTGTTAAGAGCTGTTCTGTACTCCACAATTCATGGAAATAAATTGTATAATGAAGTGGAAAGCTTACCCAGGTCTGCCCATCAGGAAGATCGTCCCCACCAACCAGACAATCTGACAAAGCTTGAGTAGCACGTAGTCATCCTGTTAACAAGGAATCTGGTCCAGGAGACATGGAGTGTAAGCAGCCCAACAGTGTGGGCATGAAGGGTTCTACCAGAACAGAGCCCCATCTGCCTCACACTAAAGGCTGAGACATTAAACCATGTAGGTTTGCCCAGATGTGGGATCTACCATAACCACAGCATAGCCCTGGCCTAAGTGAAAGGCCTCCCCTTGAGCACATACACAGTATTCCCAAGCTCATGATGAGCAGAACTCCAAGCTATATCACACTCAGTCTTGAAGAAGACCCAGTGCTGGCCCAGGTTTGAGGCTTCTCCCACCCTAGGCTACAGGCCACTGCTTCTTCAATGGGCTAGCAGGCACACTGTCCCCTGGCAGATACCTCTTTTCCAAATGTCAAGGCTCTCTGAGCAGCTACCTCCAAACAGAGCCAGGGGTTCCCTGAGATCTCACCTTAAAGAACCAGAAGGTCAGTGAACTCTGAGGTCCTCACGTCACTGCCACTCTGCAAGGCTCTCACATCTCCCTGCTATATGCATCCTTCTGGTGGCCTCCACAATCTGCTCTGGCATACACAGCATCAGCCCTTCCTGGTAACCTGTCTCCCTTCCTTCTTCCCCCTCTACCTCCTAAATTCGGGTTCCCATAGCAACATTGAGCATCCCATATCTATAGCACCTGCCTCTTTGACTAAAGAGCTTAAACCAACGAACTTGAATACAAGCCCAAGAAAATTTTAAAAATCAACTCCTGACTCTCTTCTGCCAGTTAGGCCTGCCTCTGCCAGGCCATGCAGCTGCCCATTTTGCACACGCTCTCCTCCCTTCCTCTCCCCACAGCGCTGCCCAGAAACTCCTCTCCTGCCTAAAAGGAGCCATTTCATGTTTGACATCAGCCTCCAAAATGGCAGCCATGCCCCTCCAATCTGTCCTGCTTCCAGCTGCCTACACCACAGTCCTCCAAGGACCCCTACAGGTCCTGTGAGATGACATCATGGCACCCCTATGCCTAGCAAGAATTCTGCTGTTCTAATCACACAAGACACACATGCTTCCTGTGGTCTCACCTATTCCTTCCCTATGAGAACATTTAGAATGCTGTCATAGTCATTCTCAGGCTCCAACCATAGTTCCTCTTCCAAGAATTTGTTCTTACAGACTGGCTCCCTCAGAAACTAAATGTTCAACCTCCTTCCTCGTGCAGCATGGAAAGAACTAAGTGGGCTGAGCCTCAGGCCTTGCTTTGCCAAATGCTACAGATGAGTTTCTCCAGTCTTCTGTACTTCCATTACCTCGCCTGTAAAATGGGGTAGTAACATTCTACTAAGGGGAAGATCAAGCTTTCTTATGATTTCTACTTCTATGCCCAGTCCCCACTGAGGACTCTTGCTCAGAAAAACATCCCTCTGATGACTGCTACCTGAAGCATCCAGGCCTAGAAGAGCCCAAGGATGATTGATAGATAGATAGATAGATAGATAGATAGATAGATAGATAGATAGATAGATAGATAGATAGATAGATAGATAAACAGACACACACACGGAGGGGGGGATAGGGGATAAACACACCTAAGGTAATGGCTGTGGCTCTGATGGTATGTATACACTCCTTTGCATCAGAGGAATTCCAGGCTCTACCTAACCCTTGAGGAATCTCTAGGGACCAGGCGTCACTCTGGGACTTGTGAAGTCTGAACCGTTCCTCATTTCAGTCTCCTTCAGGAGAGTCCTAACTTCAGCTAAATGGCCACCTTACAGAGTTGTAATGAAGAGTCAGTCTTTATTTGCATGCAAAGCACCTGGCAGATGGCCCACCATGAGGACTGGCGACACCACACCACAGTTATCAAGCTCAGTTTATACCATCAGCCATACGCTTCACCTCCCCTTCGTGACTGTGAGTCCCTTAAAACTAGAGCCCATGGCCTTCAAATCCACAAAAACCCTGTGTCCTTCCTGGGTTGGAAGCTGCGGACTCTGGCTTGGGGTTCTATGGCTATAACTAGCCACATCGGAGCCCCCTACTTTAGTCCCCACAGATTTCTTTCTCAGTTCTCCCTAGGGAAAACCAGTATTCATAATCACCCTCTAATCCCCTGTGCCCCTTGAAAGTCTTCAGGTGGAAAGCATGTGCTTCTGCCCAGAACCTATGAGGCTGGATGATGTAAGGTTGAGTGCAAGAGGAAAAACATAAAGGCTGCAGTCTCCACCTCTGTCCAGATGAAGCCCACGGCCTTCATTGTTAGAACATTATCACCTGCCTATATCAGTATGTGGTGGACAAGACCACTGAGGTAGCTGCCCTAGAACGGACTCCAAAAGCAAGGAGGATGTGAAGACTGATATCAGCTCCCTTGTGCAGACAGAGACACTGTAACTTCACATAAAGCAGTGTACTGACAGCTCTTTTTTTTTTTTATTGATTCATTGTGAGTTTCAGAGCGTGCACCCCCCATCCTCTCACATACCCTCCTCACCCTTGCAAAAATAGAACACACACACACACACACACACACACACACACACACACACACCAAACAACAGAGAAACCAATGCAGTGTGTCCCACAGTGTATCTCTCTGTCCACACATCTTCACTGGCAAATGCTCATTGCAATGAGTCATTGGTCTGTGCTTCTGTGATACTGTCAATATAGGGTCCTCACTGGGACTCCTCCTGGTTATCCTGCTCTTGCCCTGTGTCATGGAGACCCTGCAGCGTTGGAAAAGCAGGACTGACTCTTTCTTGTGTCCCAACCATTCATATATGAAATAGATTTTGGGAAGGGCTGATACAGAGCCCTGGATCTGGGCCTGGGTGGTAGCTGGGTTGGTTGGCTCTCCGGCTCTCCCTTAACTAGCACTGCTCCAGCTACCCAATGCTCCCATAAGCCGGAGGCAGAGTCAGCTCTCTGCTCTCATGCCCTCAGGGAGGGGAGCTCACCTGCACCTACGCCTTCCCAGTCAGCTCTACTGTGCTGCCCAGTCAAGGTTCGGGGCCCACTTTCCTAAGTGCTTCAGCCTACAAGGAGCTGGGCCAGCCCCTCCTCCACTCACACTCTGGGAGCTGGCTCACCTGTGCATGACAGCACGGCCAGCTCCACAATGTCGCCCAGGTAAGGGACAGGACTTGCTCTTTCAAGTGACACAGCCAGTGAGGGGTGTTTCTCTGTAGCCACAGACGTCCTTGAACTCACTTCGTAGACGAGGCTGGCCTCAAACTCACGTTGATCCTCCTGCCCTTACCTCCCAAGTGCTGGGACTAAAGGCATGTGCCATCAAATCCGGAACATCAACAGGTCTTCAAGAAACACCCGCTACTTACTGTAAAGGATGAATCGTTTGGCTGTGTGCTGGACAGTGGGGTTGGGCATGGACGGAAAACTCACATAGGCATCTGAAAGAGGCCCAGAGAATGGAGCGGCCACTTGAACACCTACAGTGCTCAGAGTCTACAGAGGTCATTCGAACAGGTCAGTATAAAATGGTCTAACACGCATCTTATCCTCGAGTTGTATTTTAACAGGGATGAACTTGAAAGGCATCCAACAGCACAAGACTGCCTAAATAAAGGATGAGTGGTACCATATTGTCTTTCACCAATCTGCTATTCTAAGGAACACTTTGCAGCCCTCAGAAATAAAAATATAAATGAACATATGTTTATAGGAAAGCCTTTGATGATGTATCGTGATGCAAAAAATCAAATTATAGATAGACTATAAATAGTTCCACATATATACATAAAATTCGCAAGAAGGATAAAATGGAGGTCAGCAAACTAGAGTTTCAGAGCCTGTTTTGGGAATGGGGTTTTCTTATTCTATATCCACAGTTTGTCATGTAGTAGCTGCATGTGGCCACTACAGTGCTCGGTAACAGTGACAGAAATTGTATGTACAGCAAATCACATACAGAACTTTATCGTTTCAAAAACATTAAGGAAGAGTTTTCCATCTTTAACCTAGGAGATGCCAAATGTTCACTGAGTTTATTTCAAAGCACGAGGATGCTAGAGCACTTTATTTAGAGGTGTTTTTGTTTGTTTTGTTTTGTTGGCAGTGTGAGGGACTGAACCCTCAGTCTCATGCGTGCATATCCCAGACTCTATTTTTACACTCTGACTATATATACTCATATTTTCTCTGCCTTGATGATGTGCGGTCTTCTAGCAAACACAGTTTTGAAAACAAGCCATTTGCATATTAATAATAAAAATAATTTCACACATATATAGGAAGATGCCACGATTAAATCCATTAGCTTGTTAACTTAAAAATTAATTAAATAATAATAACCTCATTAATATTCATAAACATATAACTGAGAATGGAGTTTTGGAAAGTCAGCAACTTTCTCCAAGTTCCTGTTAATCCCCAGCCTGCTTGTTCTGACCCAAAGACTTTCTCAAGACAAATGTGCTCCTGAGCATCAAATTGGTGGTGGGTGAAAGGACTCCATCTCCTCTCCTGACGATGCAGGACAAAGATCCCTCCCTGAGAAGCATCATCAGAAACCCACAGGACCTCTTCAAGAAAGTCAGCCTAGATGAAATGCAGCCCTCCGGAGGTGAGAGGGATCAGACAGTATGAGACTCCGGAGTCCACTGTGCCTAGGCTCAGCCTGCTAGATGGGTATTGAACCACCCCTATTCTCTCTGCACTCCTGGCTGAGGCCAACAGGCTAAGCCAATCATGCTGGAATCATAAATTAAACCTGATCATTCCCCCAAACTCCTGTGGGTCCTTTGCTGTGTCCCTCCAATGTCCTTCTAGCTCCTGCTTTTCTCTCTTGTATCCCAGATGCCTCTGCCAATCAAAAGGCTCCCATTTCCACAGTCAGGCTATTTCATGCCTCCACATTTACAGTCACACTCCCCTTTGCACAAAATGTCCATTCTTACCCCGGCCACCTGGTGGATTTCTACTCATTCTTTACAAGAAAGGTCACAGGCTAAAAATTCACCCGCTAGCCATACGAAGCCCACAGATGTATTTCTCAGCCCCATGTGGCATTGTGAAAATAAGGACATTTTATATTTAAAAAAAAAAAAAAAAAAAAAAAAACCTTAGATTTCCAATCCTTCCAGACCAAGCAGAAGATCTAGTAACACTCATCCCACGTCCCCATGTGGCAATCACAGGCTATGTCTGAGGAGCAGCTGTTCTCTTCCCATTGATGTGTGTTTCCCAGTGGGTCATGGGCACAAATGCCATCACCTAGTATCCCCCACAGGGTGCTGGAGATCTGTCTGCAATTGCCGCCTTTGCCTTAAACCTTCTGACCTTGAGTGTACTCCCTGGTGCAGCAAAGAGCATCTGAAAATGGGTTAGAATCGAGTACTCCTATACCTGGTCCCAGACCTACTGAATGCTACAACACTCTCTCCTAAGTATTCAGGACAGCCTGTGCCCTGAACTGGTATTCAGCCCATCTATCCTCGACTTTAGTCCCAGCAAAGCTCAGTTTTACGAAGCTCACAAGCACATGTGTTGCCCTTCTGCCATATGCCCTGTAGACTGTCTTCCTGTCTGATAAGATCCTTCTGAGCAGAGCTGTTTCTGATTCCGCCCTCCCCAGTGCCTAGCACAGAGCTAGCCCATCAGGGATCGAGCACTTCTGCCAAACTACTGACATCCTCAGTGACGATCTGTGCTCCCCCGAGTTAGAGAAGTGGAAACTCAAGGCAGCCCCAGCCCTCGGTGGAAGCAACGAGAATGGCAAGAATCAAACGCTAGCAGCTCCAGAAGTAGACGCAGTTCTGCGGAAGATGAAGTAATTCCTACTCACAGCGTCTGCTAATCGCTCAAGATCTTTCTAGATGCATGGGGCTATAGAATGAAAGGTGTTATTAATGAAAACGTACAGACTCGGAGGCAGTTCTGAACAGCAGCCCTCTTTCCTAACAATGCCTTCTCTCGCACGTTAATCCCTTGCCGTTATTTTAAATTCTTCAAGTGCTAGGGAAGTCATGTAGGTTGTTTTCCTGAATAGTCACTCAGCTGACAAGCATTTTCTAATTGACAGAGCGTGCTGAAAAGACAGATTAGAGAGGGGGGAGAGCTGTATTAAGACGGTGCAGTTGCCCACACACAGCAGGGGGCTAAATTGACTGAAATGTAAGATTCTGAAGAGAAGTTATTCTTCAACGGGCCCAGCCCTGCAGCCCCTTCCTGGAGAGAATTCAGAGAGCTCCACTCTAGGTGGCTCCCATCAAGAGGGCCGGCTCTCCTCCGACAATCTCAAGATCAAACTGAGAAGTGATAAGGGAGTAGCAGCAATAAAATGGTTACTAACAGCTCGGCTGCCAAAATATGTCTGAAACGTCACAATAGACTATGTGCCAAGGGATTCATCCTTAGCTGTTGGGAACTGCCCCCATTTTCCAGGGCAGAATACAGAAATGCACCCAAGCCCACACTCCCTGTGAAGATAGGGCTAAGGTCAAGTCCAAGTTCGCCTTCTTGGGAGGTCCCATGTGCTCTTTCCCGTCATCAAGCTGCCTCCTCCCCTTAAAGGAAATATGCCAGGGGTGGGAGTAGCGGGAGGGGGCGCTTCAGAGTGGCTAAGGTGGAGAAGTCTCTAAACCACACAGCACAGCCCTCCATTGAGGCCTCGGGTGTCACGGAGGATGTCCTGTGGGCCACCGTCACTCCTGCCCTGATACTCTTGGAGCTGGAAGTCCTCCGGGTTAGATCCCGCTATCAATCAACCCTCCTTTAGTACCACAGGGAGCTGATGGACTCCCCCACCACGGCCCTCAAAGCACACGCGCTTTGAACAGCTAATGAGGCATGCTGGATGGCAACGCTGCCTAATGTCTTCCAGCTTTCCTGGGGTGAGATAATGCCACCAACGAGGAAGTGTACACTGAGCCATCCCAAGCACTGATAAGGTGTTAATAAACCTTAGCGAATGCTGATTAGAGCTGGCTCTGGCAGCCCAGAGCTGCACTCCTTCCACACAAGCAGGAGGCTGGCCAATTAAACTTGGGGAACTTCTCACTTTGGAAGTAATCCCAGGATGGCGGCGGAGTTAAATGCATCTCCAGCGTCCTCAAGGTGCACACGGGCCAGACTAAGCCAGGACAGCATCTTAGCACCAAAGGACAATGTGAGCATGAAACACCTTGCAGACCTAACAGACAAGGGCCAAATACTACCAACACCCCACCCCACCCCCAGAGAATCTGCAGACATGGGGTTTACTTTAAATATTATCATGTATATATTTATAGCTGATTTAAAGACTCTTGGGGATAAAAAGTTTCAAAATAGACAAGGGGCAGTACCGGATGTTGGGTGTCTCCAGCCAGGGTGTCTGTCACTCAACTCTCCTGGTGTGGCTCCCAGAGGCTGCACTGTTTTATCTCAGCCAGAATTACAAGGAGCCTATGCTCTTCTCTGAAGGTGGCACCAGTTTATAAATGCCTGTCCTGGAGCACAAAAGCCTAACCCTTTACCCCAACTCACTACCATTCCTAGCCCAGATTTCACACTAGGACCAGGCAAAGCCAGAGTTCAGCTGACCGCCGGCTACAGGCCTCATAGCATCAGTGGTCTCCCTTGAGCTTCTCCCCGGACACGCCAGGCTGACAAGGAGAAAGGAAAGAGGTGAGAGAAAGTACTTTTGAACACCATTATATTTCAGGTTCTAGCTTACAAATTTCCCAGTACCCAGTTTAGAAAGTTCCCGAGGCAAGCCCCTATCTGAGGGAAAGAAAAAATGTCACCATTCACAGATAAGGAAACTGAAGTTCTGGGCAGGAAATGACTTGGCCATGGTCACACAGTCCCTCCATAGCAAAGGTATGATTCTATCCAGGTCTGGCTGACAGTGAAGTCAAAGCAAATATGGTCCCATAGCACGCGGTAACCCATCCTTCCTCATACTTACCAGGAACAATGTGAGGTCCGACGAAGAGAGAATAGCATTTAGTGAGCTACAGATGTGAAAAGATGTATGAGTCTGAAAACTAACAGGCCAGCAGGAAGCCTGGTAAGCTTCCCTTCACAGTGAGATAGCCATTCTGTGCCTTTCTGTGGTTCCCAGGGGTGGGGGAGCCTATGCATATTACTTAGCATGGAGTGGACCACTTGATACCACTCTAATTTCCAATTATAAAGCACCCCCAATGTTTTAATTTCAAATGTGTATTTCGCTGGTCAACAGATTGAGGAGACTATTCCCACATCGGGCCCCTGCCTAAAGGAGCTATCAGTTTCCATAAAGGTGAAAAATGTCCTACCAGGCAGGGGCAGTGGCTGCTGATACTGTCACATGTCCTCACACTTAATTAAAATGAACAGCGTGATGAACATCTCATCACGCAGCGTGATCTGATGGGGTCACCTGAGGACACTGACATTCTGAAGAAGGGAGGTACCCTAACCTCAGCCTGCAGAAACCAATAGACGGCTGGGAGAGCATTACTTACTCTGGTGCCCCGTAGCTGAAAGACAGAGGCTGTGAGCAGGGGAGAGGGAGGAGAGTGGGAGGAGTTCCCTTCCTTCCATGCTCACCAAGCTACTCTCTCTCCTGTTCCTTCCCCCAGGGTTCAGCAGTGCCTCCCGTGGCTACAGTCAGAAATGTCAATCTGCCCTTCTTCAGTCCTTCCCCCAGCTTGATTTGCCTTGACAATTTCCTGAAGATGCCACAAGGAGGAGCAAAGTATGCAGACAGCTGGAGAAGGCAGGGCTGTGGAAGACAGGGACAGAAACATGAAGGATGGATGTTTACATCCCTAATGAGAGCTGCAGTTGGGAGCAAGAATCCGCTCATCTGAGACAAGTCCACAGAACACCTATCCTCCCACCACACACTGCCCAGAGCAGCAGGATGCCCAGGGTAAGCCAAATTAGAAGCAGACCTGAGGTTTGAGGGAGCTGGGAAGGACATGGCTGCCGTAAACAACAGAGATGCAGTTAAGAATACCCCATCCTTGGCACAGAGACCATTCAAGCAACTTCTTTAGAAAGACTGTGCTGAACGTTTCCCCCTGGGAAAAGTAGTAGAAGTTACTGGGCAAGAGCATCTAAGCAGCATCTCCATTTCCCATGAGTCAGAGCGTCTCTTTGTGCCTCTACGGAGACCTTGTGGAGACAAAAAGTTCACCCATGATGCATGTGACCGAGGAAGCCCAGTTGAGAAACAGTCAGAAGAGAGGGCTCTAACCACCTGATCCTGATCACAGTGAAACAAGGAAGCCCCGGCCACTGTGGGTTTTGAGACAATGCCTACAGAAAACACTAAGCCTACAGAAGAAAGGCAGGTGTCCACAGAAAAAGCTTCAGCTGCGAGATCAGCTGTAGACATCAACTCCCAGAAGGCATGTAGACTGAAAAGGCAACTTTGAGCCAACGTTGTTATTTATCCTTCCTGCATACCCGGCTCACTTCCTTTATCTGTCTGGCTCCGAAACATTTCCAGAAGTCCTGTGCTCTGCAAGCTAAGCTAAACAGAGAAGTCATGGGCAGGCATGCGGCTGGAAAGAAGGCCCTAGATGTTGGCAGAGCATCAGAGATGAACCAGCATCCGAAACCAGAGCAAGTACTACACCAAGAGTGGGAGAGGCGGTGTGGGCTACACCACGCATCACCCCTCTTGTACTGAAGTCTCCTGCAAAGATCAAGTCTTTCCCAAGGGAGACTATTATGAGGGTGAGGTGCTTACATTAAGATGATCATCGCGCATGTTGAAAGAACTCAACCCTGTAATACAGACTCCTAAGAACCCTTAGGTCTTGTCTGGACCCCAGGAGACCTTGGCAGCTAATGCAGAGGAAACAGTTGAAAGGTCAGTTGACGGCAAAGAATCTAATCAGGTGGGAGCCTTCCCCAAAGCCTGCTGCTATTTGTATCCCTTAGGACCCATTTCAAACCTCACTCCACCCTCAAGCAAGTAAGGCAACTAAATACAGAAACTTGAGGCGCCTTCTGGGAGCGCCATCTTGACTTCATTTAGCTTGTGGGAACATATTAAAGCATTTTGAATGATGTAAAATTTTCAAGAAAATGGCTAAGAATTCAATTCAAATACATACATACATACATACATACATACATGCAGACAGACAGAGACAGACAGACAGACACACACACACACACACACACACACACACACACACACACACACAGAGCTAGTGGCACATGGATCTGACCTAGCTTGACCAACAGTGCTACGCCCTTACCTGCTCTGAGCTTCAGTTCACCATGAGCCTGGACATACTCTACCCTCTCAGAAGATACTATGGTTTTGTGCTGCAACAGAACACAAGATGCCCAAGAACTGCTCATTCAAATACATGATCAGTAAACGCAGCTCTCGTCTTTAAATCCAAGCAATTTCCTCATTCTATCCCAAGCCTTGTTGTACTAAACCCATAAGCCTCTGTTTCACTAAAGAAAGACTGATACTTTCTTTACAGGGTAAAACAGGTATTTTCAGACCACCTACGGGTGAACACAAGGCCTACATGGGGAGCCATGATAACTATCCCAGAGAAGCTCATGGATCCTGGGAGAGACAAGCATTTAAGAAGAGAGCTGGTTGGGGAGTGGAAAGCTCAGACAGCCAATCAGGGAGCCAGGTAGGTTATAAACGAGGTGGTCACAAATGACTTCCTAGACGGTGGCTCAGCAACTGAGAGAATGCTGAGGGAGAGAGAGGAATGGTAAGGTGGAAGTGACCAGAAGACAGAGACACCTACAGGAAGCCAGGAACCGGGGATGGATGAGGGTGGGAGCCTGGATCATCTGATGTGGCTGTAGATGGGGTTTGATGTGATGCAGATGTTGATGCAGATGTGGTGTGGGTGGGAGAAGGCATGAGGGAAAGGGGGTGATGGAGAAAGTACAGCCTGCGTCCCCAAGGGCTGGAAGAGAAGAGAATTACTCCAGGGCAGTTGGTGGCCATGCGAGGGCTCACACGAGAAATGGCAAGCTGAGTTTTATATTCTAGTCGTGTAAGTTCATGACACCGTCTAGCCATGATCCATACCTCAGCCACCTTCCCTCTACAGAAATCTATGATGACTTGGACAAAGATGAGAATGGTAAACTAAGATTTATCACTAACCACGGGACCGATGTGGGGAGAAACTTGGACGATTTGTAAGACCTGTGGAGCTAAAAGAAGACTCATGGGAAAGCCACTGCGGCTCCATTTGTCAGGTCACTAGGATTTTTTCTCAGACAACAACAAGTTTTTCCTCACTTTAGCCAAAGGAGTCAATAACTACTCTGTCCATTTATTTTTAGTCTGTAAAGAAATACAGGCTTGTTTGGAGAGATGTTCATGTGTTTTAAGTAATGGAGGTAATTAACGACAACCCTCTCCACATAAGATAACACAAGTCCACTCCAGAGTAGCATGGGAGCAATGACCTGTAGAGCCCAAAATGACATAAGTTATAAAGCAAAAAGAAACAATAAGAAGACAAAAAAAGTAAAAGAAACTGTCAGAAGTAATATCAAATATATGACTTAGGACGGTAAGCATGAATAAGTTCTCAAACTAAGTCACAGCCAGGAGCCAGCCAGCTGCCAAGCTGTACTCCCACGCCTGAAAGACCGCGGCTGATGGCTGCGCCACAGACTGTCTCCCCCAGTTCTGTGTGCTTGCCGCATTGCTGTTACCAACATTCCAAACTAGGTCACGGCCTCGGACATCAGTCCGCCCCAGGGAGATAAGGTAACTCCTTTGCTAACACACCCGTCCGTGCAGTCTAAGGAAAACACATGCCAGCAGCCAGGCACACAGAGGAAATCCAAAGTTTCTCAGTTCTGTTCTATCATCTACACAAATCAAAGCCACACTCTTAGGAAACGTCAAGAGGACTGCTACATTTCCAGTAACTTTTATCCAGGTGGCGGCTTCGTGAGTCTTCAGAATGAGGGCTAGAGAACAACTGTCATTTACATTTCTAGTTTGTAACTTCTAGGTAATTGGAAAGGAAATCTTTGCTTGTTGAAGGGAGTTAGAAAGTAACATTAACACCCCCCAGGTAGTTTAATAAGTGAAATAAATTATCATTAAAATAATTACCAAAATACAGACCTTAAGCAAATGAACAGACCGAGGCATGTGGTCACCCTCAGCACGAGGCTGACAGTGGAACCAACGGATTCAGCACTTAAACTCATCTAGCTCCATACAGCATAGAGATCCATGCTGCTGCTTAACTGCACACAGCAGAGGGTGACATGAGACGCTGCATCCTGTGCAAACGGCCATCACACAGGAGCCTTTATCCCCGAATGTTCTGCCTCTGACTGTCCACCCCAGCCACAGAGCTTTACGTAGAAGGTATCTTAGGAAGGTTGCAGACAGAGGTGACCTCTTATTGCCTCTTCTGGAACAGTCTAGAAGGATAAGGGAGGCTGATACCTGCCCTGCTCTGGGCACAATGAGGACACTCAGGCCTCCACTGAGCTCCAGGACACAACATGGCACTACTCAAAAGGCCATCTTGAGCTGAGCCCAGTGCCAAGAAACAATATCACTCAGGACCTGGACAAAAGAACACAGACTGTCTGCCAAGCTGACAGCATAAGAGCCTTGCTCAAGTAGGTATGGACAATCAGGTCAGCAGCACATAGGCTCTGGACCAAATAAGTACACCAGCCCCAGCCTCTCATCCCTACAACAAAGAGGAATGCACAGGACAGGCCTATTCTTCCTCTGTGCACAAGTGGCCAAGAAGTCAAGTGCCCAACCTGCCTGCACATCCAGTCCTTGCCAATCCATTCTTTTCCTCCAGTCCCAGAAAATCACACCACTTCAGAGAAATGTACAAGTCATCGCAGTTTCATTGTGAAAAAGTCGAAGGCTTTTTTTTTTTGCTCTAAAGAGCACATAGAGCAAAGGGAGGTGAGGGGTATTAAAATCTGATCTCTGCTTGAAAAGAATAGAAGGATGGGGCTCTGCCTGCCAATGAAATAAAGGGAGGATACGTGACTGCTGGAGGGAAGAGGGGGAATTGAATGTTAATACGTGGTTGAATGAGTACTTGGGTGAATACAGTGTGTCAATGTGTGAATGGCTGTGTCACCGTGGGGATGAGGGTTTGCATGGGTGAACAGCTAAGACTGCAGAGTACATGGAATCAGTGTTGGAATGCATACAGTGAGCGTGCGAGCACTAGCCTCTATTCTGTGTGGCGTCTGTACTGGGAGACACTGGCTCAGTCCACCTACTATGGTCACCACAAAAGTCTTTACCAGGTCCCCTCTCCATCAGATACTCAGACCCAACAGCAACAATTGCAACTAGGCACGGACTGTGTTGTGCCTTGAGCACTCCCAAGAATTCATATGCTGGAGTACTAAGCCTTGCTACCTGAGATGATAGAATATTACTGAACATAAAGTCTTTTCCTTCTTTCATACTATTAAAATTTAAATTTTAAATTTTACCAGCATCTGTCTATTGTTGAAAATGATGACTTTCATTATGACATTTTCCTACAAATACATCATAAACTGGACCATTCTCCCCATTACCCTTTCCCATCTCCATTCTCAGCCTCCTCCTAGTCTCCTTCCTCTTCCCAAAGAGTGTCCCTTCTTCCCTCATAAGAGAAAGAGCATAGGATATTTGCTTTTGTGAAGCTAGATCAATTCACATAACGTGATGATCTTCTGTTCCATCCAGTTTCCCGCAGATGCCATAATTTTGTTGATCTTTTGGGCAAGTAACCATCCATTGCATATCTGCACTATATTTTCTTCGTCCATTAATTTGGGGAATGAATATCAGACTAATCCATGACTGGAACAATATAAAGGTTCTGCAGTAAACACAGATGTGGAATGTGGGTCTCTCTGTGGAACGTTAACTTAGATTCCCTCACGTTCACCCATGGGAGTGGTTAGATCATATGGTAGCTCTGATCTTATTTTCCTATTAAATAGATATGTAACAGGAATGAGCGAGTTAAAATTATGTCATCCACCAGGAGAACATGGCTCACAGAATTAGCTGAGTAGGGCTCACAGAGCCTGAAGCAGCAATCACAGAGACACTCATGGCTCTGTGCTGTCTTCCGATTATATGCTGTAGTTGTTTAGCCTGAAATTTTGGTGGCACTCCTACCAGTGCGAGTGGATTTTTCTCTGACTCCCTTGCCTGCTCTTAAGACCCTTTTCCTCCTACTGGGTTGCCTCAGCCATTCTTGCTTGATATGAGGTTTGTGTCTGGTCATATTATAACTTGTTATGCCATGTCTGCTTGACATCCCTGGGAAGCCTGGGAAATGAAGGAGCAGTGGATCTGGGAAAGCAGAGAGGTAGAGAAGGACTGAAAAGAGTGAAGGGAGAGGAGGCTGCAGTCAAGATGTACTGTAGGAGAAAAGAATAAATTTAAAATAGGAAGTCACTTTAAAAACATTAAGGTGGACCTTATTTCTATTCAGTAGTATCTTTCACAAAGCTGAGAGCTAGAAACACAGAGAGGGAATTCTGGGAAGAAGCAGAGATCAGAATGATTTTTCAAACATTGAAGCTAAGTACTAGATGCCAGCAGAGGGCGGGGCCATCTATCCCTCATGGCTCTTATAAAGACTCAACGCTGCAGCACCCCAACTTTGGACTTCCAGCCTCCATAAGAGACATTAAATGTCTGCTGTGTAAAGCACCTCATTTGTGATATTGTCTAATGGCAGCCCTGACCCTTGACCCAATACTGCTAATGGCTGTCACGTTCCATAAAATACAGACAACTTGTTTTGAAACAGGTTCCCAAGGTAGGGGCAGATAACCTGAAAGTTTCTCACAAAGATCACAGTGGACTTTTCTATTCACAGACAAATAAAGGAAACACAGCCCTGGTGGGGCCTGCTAGCATGGTAGTTACTAGACTAACCTAAAGGATGAATTGTTTCTTTTCTGAGATTTATGGGTGTCATCTCGTGGTGGGAAGGGTTGAAGGAGTCTATCCTGGTCAGAAGGGCATATACAAGCAGTGTTTCACATCACAGCATCTAGGAAGCAGAGAGAAAGGACCAGGACAGCATGCAGCCCCCAAGGACATGTCCTGAATGATAATTCCTCCAAGTGGGCTCAACTTTTAGACTTTTATCATGTCCCCATAATGCTACAGGACAATCAACAAGAGATAAATGTATTGATTACACTGGAGCCTTCGGGATCTAAGTGACTCTGGGGACACCCTCACAGACATGTCCAGGGGTGCGATTTGCTAATTACTAAGTAGGTATATTTCAACCCAAGCAAGCTAACAATCATGGTCCACGATCATGCCATTGACATGGTAGAATGTCAAGGAGCCACATGTGAAGCATTTCATGGAGCATCTGGAAGTGGATATTTCAACTGCCTCCACATGTCATAACTTCTGGTGTCTTTCTCTCCTCCACAGAGCCAAGAATGCTCCTGTGAGCATTCCTATGTCCTTCCCTAGGCCTGGAAACTAGTGTGCGTCTAGTAAGGCATTGACTGAGGGAGGGAAGCAGGGAGCAACTTATGGAGAAGTAAAGTGTCTCCCAATGCCAGCCTCGGCTTCTTTCTGCATCATGTTATCACCCACTGCAAGCTGGAGGAAGGGTGACATTGGGTGCTATACAAATAGACATTTTTAATTGCTATATATTTATTTTAATTAATTCCAATTAAGAAAATGTTCACTGCCGCTGTATCCAATCCATGATTTCATGGAAACTGTTACTAGGGAAGAAGATAAAATAAAAGGGGGAATTGTCCAAGACTGGTGACACACTCTGAAATCCCCTTACTTAAAAATGAAGGCAAGAGAACCAGGGGTTCAAAACCAAGGGTCAGCTATGCAGTACATGTAAACTTGGAATGCATGAGACGTCCTACAGAGCAACTTAATGGAAACACTGGGTGGCGGTGAGCAGTGATTCACTGGTGTTGAAGGAAGGTGTCTCTCCCTACCCTGATGTGTTCCCACTGTGTGCTCCATGCAGCTTTCTGAGGATATATATTGGGAAATGCACAGGAAGCAGGCATCACAAGAGCAAGGAAATCAAAAACAAAACCCTAGCTTCAGAAACACAGACCTCTGCATGAGCCAGATCATGGGCATTGGACATCAGGTATCATTGAATAAAGGACAATGGGTCACTTGGCCTGTCCTACAAAACAAATAGAAGTTTTGACTCAGATGCTCACTAGAAAATCACACTGGGGCTTCCCAAGAAACTCATTGAAGCCAACGTGGAGCCTGGCCTCTTTAATGTTCAAAGGTTCTCCATTTGGGGACAAACATGACTCCCGCAATATCTGACACTTTGAAAACAGTCTTCAACCGCTCACATCTCTCCCAGACAAGCTTGATTCTAAGTACACACAGGCATCTCCAAGGAAATACCTAGGGGTTGATGTCCGACTCCAAGATTGAAAAGGGGCTATGATCACACCGCACATCTTTCGAGGAGGCCACAAGGCAGTGACAACACTAAGGACGTGTTCAGCAAAGCTCTGGGACAGCTTCAGTGGGCAATACCGTCCATCCGCTCTTACCTGAGACTTTGGCCTCCTTCTGCTCTCGTGCTAAAACACACAACTGCTTCTCCATTTCAAAGACCCCAAAGTATAAAATTTGTAAACTGCAAATGTCCTCCTGTAGAGAAGCAGCAGCTGACCGCCTGGGCACAGACATGGGTATCTCGAATACCTGCAGCAGTTTCTGTATATACTGTTCCCGTGATCCACCACCCAACTCCCTCCCCATTCTCTCTGTCCTGGGCATCACATCAGGACTCTTTCCCTTTAAAGCCATCATGTTCTTCGAGGACTCATGCCATGTCCTCTGTCTCCCCTGAATCCCTGAATGGGTGTACATAGGAGGATCGAAGAAGAAGCACTAAACACGGTCTTCAGCACTGTCTCCTGCATCATTGACCGAGCCTCAGACACAATCCAAGGCCCAGGGCTAGATGGGATATAGGAAAAAAACACCAGAGATCTTTCAATCTCTGCCTGGCCTTGCAATTCAAACCATAGGCACTTCGTGTACATTAAGTGGCAGAGAGAGGGGCAGAAAAGCAACTCTCACTGATGCAAGCAGGACTGGCAGCATTCATGGACCTATCCCTGTGCCTAGATATGTGTCAAACTCAGTTCTGTCCCCAGGCTCAACAAATACTGATGTGTTCATGGAAAGATAAAGGGAGGATATGTTTTGGTGGGTGTGTGGTGAGGTGTGGGAAGGGGGGTACCTCAGTGGGACCATGCTGAGGCTTCCCTTCCCCCTGAGGGACCAGTCATACGACAATATAGAATAGAACAGAGTTTATTCAGGGAATGGTGAGGGGAGTTGAGAGGGTAGTAGGGCAGAGAATGGCAGAGGGTGGGGGGAGGAAGTGGAGAGGTAGAAGCCATGAACATAAAGAGAGAGGGGGAAAGGGAATGGAGAGGGGGAAAGGAATACGGAGAGTAAGAGCAGGAAGGGAAGAGCAATCACAAGAGAGAATGGAGGGGCAAGCAGCCCCTTTTACAGTGAGTCAGGCACACCTGGCTGTTGCCAGGTAACTGTGGGGCAGAGTTTAGACAAGATGCTAACAGACAGAGAGAAGCTTCTGGAAAGTACTTACCTTAAACACAACCTACCACGAAGCAGGCATCAGCCCAGCTCACATCAGGAAGAGATTCCTCCTTGGAATTTCGAACCTCAGCTTCAGATTTTGAAACAGTCAGTGAGAATACACCCAGAAAGTTTTTAGCCAGTCCATCTTCAACCTCAACCATATTCGGCAAAGAATAAGACATTTCTGAAGCTTCTTGCTGAAACACTGCGTCCTGTGTTAGCAAGTGCCTGCTGGGACTGATCACTTTTGAGCACAGTTCTAGGAAGGAACCTCTCAAGTCAGCCTCCTTGTTCCCAACAGAGGTTCAACAACACTCCAGGCCTGAAGGCAAAGTCCTCCTGTCAGCTGCTCAGGCTCAGGATGCCTTCTCTTTCCCTCTAGGGCATCAAGACTCAAATCAAATTTAAGGGCATGAGGTGCTGACCTAGAGGGAGTGTCATCCACCAAACGAGAAAGGAAGAGAGGAAGCCAAGGCCTTCTTTGTAGTGGGCTATGTCAAACACAAGCTCCATAAAGTGGGCACAATGGGACAGCCCAGGGGCCATTTCCTGGTGCCAACCACAGATGGCCTTGACCAAGTCACTCCGACTCTCTGAGCCTGTGTCTTCCTCTAAACTGTTTTTAAAAAACCTACCTTCCTGTTTGGAGCTGCTAACGTTAAGAGGTATAGAAGTACCTGCCACTTCTCAGACTCTTGACAAATGTGTCACCTCCCCCTTGACCTAACTGTAATGGAGAATTAACTCCCACTCTTTTTGAAGTGTGTATCCCTTCCTTTCTGTAACCTGGCTGATCTCCTGACAGTGGACAGGGTAGCCTGGAAAATGAGCGGCAGCCAGCAGAGGCCTCTGACGGAGCAGCAGGAGAGTATGGGGAAGCTGAAGGGGAACAGTTCCCAAAGTCCAAGTGAGAAGACACAACCAGCCAGGGCAAAGGCTAAAGAACGGCAGGAAATGAGGCAGGGAGAATGACTGATGGCCTTACAGAGCAACTCCATCGGGATTGTCGGTAGAATGGTTTGCACCAGTGACTGAACGGGTCTGAGCTAAGTTCTCAGAAGCGAACTCTGAGACGAAGACTTTAGGAAACACACAGACGTGACTGCAGCTTCCTTCAGCTGGAAAATGAAAGTTTCGACACATGGCCGGCCATGGGACAGGGGCGGGTCATCGATACCCAACCCCCAATCCATCTCTGAGTGGAGGCCACGCCCACACTTCAGCCTGCTGAGTCAGGCAGAACTGGGGTTTGGGAACCCAGATGTAGGCAGGCATTGATACAAGTGAGTGTGAGGCCCAGGCACTGCCAACGTCTGCTCCAGAAATGTTCAGCAAGAGGATGGAAAAAGATGGCATCTTGGTCTTTTACTTTTGTTTTTGTTTTTTCTTTTTGTCTTTGTTTCTCTTTTTGTTTTCTTTTTGTCTTTGTTTTTCTTTTTGTTTTCTTACCTATTGCTGTATAAAATACTTTGATAAAAGCAACCCAGTGGAGAATGAGTTTACTCTGACTCACGGTTTCAGGTGTATCATTGTAGTAAGACACAGTGACCACAGCCTGAGACAGATGTCACATTATATCTGTAACCGAGAAGCAGAGAGCAGTGAATGCCTGTGTGGTGGTGTTCAGCTCAAGGTCCCCGTTATTACACTCCCCAGGATCGGCTGCCTGAGAAATAGCACTACTGTGACGTATGCAAGTCTTCCCACATCAATTGACATAAACCAGGCCCATCCTTGAGATGATGCTATCCTTTGTCAAGCTAACAATGCTACTAACCACGGAGGGAGTGGAAACATGAAGTGCAGATAACTATTTCAAAGAGTTTTGCTTAAAGGAAAGGCCAAAACTGGGAGTCAAGCCGGGGGCTGAATAGAGAGCAAGTCAGAGTATTAGAACAGGTCAATATAGAGTTATACAGAAATCCAAAGCACTGGCACACGGTCCATACCCACTTAAGAGCTTCCTCCTGTCCTATGAGACAGGGGCTGATTTCCAGCATCCTTTGGAGACGGCACAAAGGGGATCATGCAGAAAACTGGGGCAGAAGAGAGACTAGTGGCCACTAGTGATAGAAGCCAGTGAGAGTGACAACGGAGACACGAATTGGCTGTCCCCGTTGTTCCCATTTCCCTTGTTACATTTAAAAAGCCAAGTATTTACATTTATAGTAGCTTCATTCACGATCGCCAAAACTTGGAGGCTGACCAAATGTCCTTTAATAGGTGAACAGAAAAACTGTGGTATATTCTGACAATGGAATATTATTCAGTGCTAAAAAGAAATGGACAATCAAGCCATGAAACGACACAGAGAGATACAGGGTGCTGCTGATGAGCAGAAGAGGCCAAGCTGGCAAGGCCATTAACCATATGATCAAGGATATATGGTCATCTAGAAAATGAAAAATTATGCAGAGAACCTAAAACCGTAGCTGCCCGGGGTGTGGAGAGATAGAGAGACGAACAGAAAAAGGCTGAGCATTCGTACGACAGTGAAGTGACTCTGGAGGTGGCTGTAATGGCAGACACATGTTGATATAAATGTATTCGTGCCCAGAGAACAGGCACACAAGACTGAGCCCTCATGTAAAGCACATGCTCAGTGATTAATAGCACATCAATACAGGGCACCACAAACCCAAAATTGCTCTGAAAGCAAAGTCTACCTACTTTTAAAGAAAATTTAAAAGAAATAGGCAATCAGGAAACATTAATTACAGAGACGTTACAGAGATCTGAGTAGCGCGAATACATGGTGTGAAACGCCCAGGAGAATATGGTAGGGTTGTCAGGTGGCACTGAGGGACAATTACAATGAGCAGGCAGGGAGTGGGGGTGAATCCAGAAGCCTCTATGCCTAGGCTCATTCTCCTCATCTTCAAGTACTAGGTACAGCTGTAGGCTCGGAGGGGTCAGGAGGTGGACTCAGCCAGGCTGGAGGTTCCCTAGACAAGCATGCTTCTTCACACCCTCCTTTGCCTTCTCCACACCATCTCATCTTCATCACCGTGACAGCTTCTAACTACTTCCCAGACTCCTAACCCACTGCTAACTGTTTCTAACTGCAAAGTCATCCCAGACTCTAACCCCTGCTACCATCTCTCTGCCAAAGAAGGCTGCAAAGGAATCCCTTTCATCCCAGGGGGCTCACCAGTCCCATCATTCCATGTCTCTCTACCCTCTCTTCTGGTGTCATTGCCACAGCTCTGTGCCCATATATATATATATATATATATATATATATATATATATATATATATATATTATTATTATTATTATTACTTCTGCTCATGTTTTCCTTCCTTCTCTACTAAACCCAGTGCCAATGGTCCCCTTCTGCGGGACAGGAAATGTGAACAATCCAGCTCTCAGAGTTCCGGGTTCCTATCTCTGTTCTTGCATTAGTGAGGGGCGCTGGGAGGACTTGCCTGCCTCTCTGCCCCGCTGGAATGTAGAGAATAAGAGAGGCCATGCTGTTATCTTGACACCGTGCCTAGAACCAAGCCAAATGCATAGTAGACACTCAGCAGCATTTGCGAAGTGACTGAGCAAAAGGGCAAATATAAGTGGCTTCAAATGTCACCCGGCCCTGCTGCTAGCTGAACTGGAAATTGGAAACAGGATTTTCTTCGTCCCTTAAACACTACATTTTCATGCATTCATTTCTAAAGTATCTCTTGCTGGGAGAAGCTCTCTCTGAGAGCAGCACATGGGGCTGTCTTAGGAAGTGAGAGACAGCAGAACGAACTGTCCCTGAATGTGTTTACGCTGCCCCATCAGTGACATAATGCACACTTCCGTGAGGACATGGTCAGGTAGGGGACATAGATGTTTTGCAGTGTTGGGGCGCAGTAGACTATCCTCGTAGTAATGAGGCATAGTCACTGTTTTGCACAGTTCTGAGGGACAGGAGACATTTGTACACTGCTGAAGCCTAATGAGTAGTTTGGACAATGTTGGGACACAGTAGGTGTTAGACGTAGTGCTGAGCACAGTAGGTGGTTTTTACAGGGCTGCATCTCGGTAGCAATTTGCACAGTGCGGAGGCATAGTAGGTGTTTTGCACAGTGCCGAGGCATTTGTACAGGGCTGAAGCAGAGTAAGTGGTTTGCACAGTGCCGAGATATCGTGGGTGTTTTTGCATAGTGCCGAGCACAGTAGGTGGTTTGCACAGTGCCGAGGCAAAATAGAACCTCGACTTCTGCCTATTTACTCCCTTCCTTCAAGAATGTGTTCCCTAAATCTTCCTTCTGAAGCAGACATTGCCCCAGATGATAAGGACGGCTACAACTTATATTGCTTTTTCAAGTGATAGTAAAAAGCCGTCCTCCCTCCATAGCCAGTCTCCTGGCTATTCTGAGAAATGAAGGAGCTGTCACTAAATCACGGGGAATATAAGTTATGTCATTATCTTCGCCCCTGGGAAGAAGATGATAAATCTGCCACCATTAGCTTCAGGAAGCCAGTCACCTTGGGCAGCACCGCCGGTGACCTCCTGTGAGCAAGCACCTGGTGTACAGCTGTCTACCTGAGTCAGCTGCCGCACAGACCACTTTCTGACTGAGCCTCTGCTGATGCGCTTTTGCATTTACAACAGTAAACCAGTCGTGCAGAGCTCCCGAGAATGCTCACCAGCAGGGCCAGACAGTGGCCGGGTTGCTCATCCCAGAATTCGGAGCCTTCATGTTTGAGTTTTTATTCTACCCAGATGCCCTTGGTACCTCCTGAAAATCAGGCGCTGGCATGGCCAAGATGATACGCACTCATATTTGCAACGTGCTCCACTGGACATTCAGAACTACGAGGGAGAAGCGTGCGCATGTCATACGATCTAGTACAGGAGGCTGAGAGAGCACAGAGGACAGGCGCCTGGCATCCGCAGGTGCACACAGGATACAGGGAGGAGACTCAGGCCCCATGATCTCTACTGATCACATGTTTGGGATATGAGGCAAGCTTAATCCCGATGTTTTCTGACTCTCCCTGCGTCCATCAAGGCTCCCATGCAGGGCACGGAGCATCCTGACTTGTCCTTCTGTACTTCCTCCCCAGCTCTGCATGCCCAAGCCTCACGGAACCTCCTTCTAACTCTCAGACTTGCCAGTGACTTTGAAATTCAGGGCCTTTGTACTTTCCGTTCCCTCCACCAACAGTGCATATCCCCGATTTTCACAGACCTGGTTTGTGCTCATATTTCAGACATCATCAGTTCCAAAACAGTCTCATCATTCTCCATCACACCCTATGCTCACTCCCCGCACAGAATCATATCTCTGCACAGTCGCATTTTTCAGATACTTGGGGTTTTTAAAGGTTTACTTATTTATGATCTATACAGCGTTCTGCCTGCATGTATGCCTGCAGGCCAGAAGAGGGCACCAGATCTCATTGTAGATGGTTGTCAGCCACCATGTGTTTGCTGGGAACTGAACTCAGGACCTCTGGAAGAGCAGTCTTAACGTCTGAGCCATTGCTCCAGCCCTCACATATTTGTTCTGAGTCTCTCCTTCTACAAGCATATAGTTCTACTAATACCTACTCTTGCCTTCCATTGTTGGTTTAACTCTAAACTCAATACTCGCCACACAGACACCAAAGTATGGAAAAGAAAATCCTCATTCACTGTTGGTGGGTGAGTAGATTGACACGGCCAACATGCAAATCAACATAGAGGTTCCTCAAAAAGTTAGAAATAGATCTGTCATGTGACCCACCTCTACCACTCTTGAACATAAAGCCTTAGAAGGCTCTCTGTCCTACTACAGATGATTTCATATGTCCGTGTTCATTGCTGCATTGTTTATAGTAGTCAGAAACTGGGACTGATGGACGGATAAAGAAAATATGCTATTTATACATAACAGGATGCTATTCAGCTGGGAAAAAATAAAGTTATGAAATTGTCCGGAAGGTGAGCAGAACTGGAAAACATTAGAGTAAGGTGACCTGGGCCCAGAAGAAAAGCTGTGTGTTCTCACTCATCTGCTCGATTTTGGTAATGAGTTAGTATGATGAACATGGGGCACATGTGAAGTCCGGTAAGATAGGCGGGGTCCTTAAAAGGAAGGAGTGGGAGGAAGACCTTAAGGAATAACAGCATAATAAGTGATATTAAGGTGTAGGTGAGAGTAGTGCAAAGTGTTACGGGGATCATATGGGAGAACAGGACATGGGATAGGAGGGAACTACATGAGAAAGCCATGTGGAAACCTACTACTTTATAAGCCTGGAAAAAAAGTTTGACTGGAGGTACCCTGCATGTTGAGACAACGTTCCTCCCAGAAATATTAAACAAATATCCCAATACCGGATGTAGGCTGTCTCCCTACCAGTTGTTGGTCCTGGAGTTTGAGAGGTCCCCATGACAGTATAGGTTACTGTTCTTCCTTACCCACCACAAATTGGTAGTCAATAATACTCTGAAGACATCGCAAATGTTAGCCACAGGACATGGGAAATCTCAATCTGGATTCCTCCTATCTGACTAGCTTTCATAGTGCACGACGGCGCTGGGAAGACGGCTAGGGGAGAAAGAGCAACAACTGCCCTACCCAGAGGTGAAACCTGGAGTCACACTAACAACTGATATAGCAAGGTATGTGCATTGGTGCAATCATGCTGTTAAGTCAGATAAAATCTCAGCATGGACGGGGTGGGGGACAAAGTCAGGACCTGCCATGAAGTGCAGCACCAGGCACATGTTGCTGAAGTGTGGACTTTAGAAGTGTGCCCACTGTAGACTGTTACTACGTTAACTTCCTTGGCTTCTCCGTATGCGTAGGTCAGGGGAATGAACACACTCAAGTGTCCAAAGATGAAATCAGCTGCGGTCTGAGAATAGAAAATAAATGTAAATGCATAGGGGAGAACAATACAAGCTTTTACTTCCTCCATGGTTACACATACCTTCAGCCCATATCCCCATACCCTGCCTACTGGGTCTAGCCTTGTATTAGGAGATGGAGCCTGTTTCTGTAAGATTTTATGTCTGAGTATGAATGGCTATGCACGACTGAGTATTGGGGGGAGGAGCCTCAGGGAGTGGGGTGTGTGTGGGTGTGTGTGGGTGTGTGTGTGTGTATGTGTGTGTGTTTCTTGCCTCTATCCCCAAAGTATAAAACCTGCAGAACACAGCAAGGTCAGCTCCTTCCGCCTTCTTTTACTAGCCACTTTCCTGGGTAGCTCAAGTAGACAAATCACTTTTATATTTATGCTAGGAAAGCTCCGGGATTCCTCCTATCCATGGGCCCTTCACATTCACAGAACAAGCAGCCGGCTGAGACAGGCCAGGGAGGCAGCTCCGTCCCACTTGCTCTCCATACCCTCCCCCGCCCCCACCTCCCAATCGTTTGGACCACTGGCCCCAGATAAGAAGGCAGTGCTACTTGTCATATTCTAGGGACACTAAGAGAGAGTCAGCCTGCCGCCCCTGGGCAGGCCTGTGCAGACGAGCCTTCCCCACCCCCACCGTCCTACAATTCATGCAGGGCACGTACTGTAGGCAGCGCAGAAGGAGCAACTGTCTGCCAAGGCCCTGACACTGGCTGCCTCTGTCCTCGCCAACAACCACGGACTGTTCCAGCCCTACCGACACTTCCGTAGCTTTGTCTCTGTTTCAAGGTACAATCTTGCTCCACCAGTTAATGAAGCACCTTCTCTCCCACAATTCCTAAATTTCCCCAGAGTCAAATGTAAAGTGTATACAATTGCACGGCACACGGTTTGATAAAAGAAAGTTTACATCTTTAATAATTCTCAATGAAAGAACATCCTGTGAAGGAATTGCTTAATTAAAAGACAACAATGGGATAAAAAGCAAATAAAAAGGAAGAGACAGAGAGAGGGAGATCACAAGTGTTAATGTAGAACTAAATAAATATCCTCCACTTGAGATCCCTTAAACACTTTCTTAGAAGCCAGATTTACTTGTTAAACATTCAAATGAATTCTATCTTTAAACATGCTGGAAAAATGAGCAACTGTTGACTAATTTTGTATCTCTGTGCTTAAAGAATGAAGGATGTGGCCAAGAGAGTGTGGGGATTGCTGTTCTAGATCTGGAGTTGCTAGAGAAATGCTGGCTTAGGGAAGCGCTGTCCCAGCCCAGCAGAGGACAAACAGCAGAACCTGCTTCTGGAGAAACAGTATTTTTTCCTAGTAGTACCGCTAAATACAACCTCAAGCCCTAAAGCAACAGTGGAGAAAAGAAAGCAGAACCCGCGAGGAATCACGGGACCTTAAAGAATGACATCACTGACAAAGGCAATGACATCACAAGTTTCCTTTCTGTGTCAGGTATCTCGCAGTTGAAGACTCTGAAGCCCAGAAACATCAAAAGTTCAAAGCAGGATAGGGAAGTCCCAGGTAATGCCTGCTCCCTCCAGCCCCAGCTCCAGGAAAGGTGGCCAAAAGAACAGACTTGGACACGATGATCGCTTTGCTCAGGTGTCTAGCCAGACACTGCAGGGCAGGGTGGTTTAGCCTCACTCCTACTCACAAAGACCAAACAGAAAGCCTAGAATTTCCCCTTCCACCAGACTGAAAGAGAGCTCATTGCTTGTGCTGGGCAGTATCTGAGAAGTCCTCATGTAGACGAGAACACTCATCTCTACCCAGAAATATAGAGACCACATAGACACACACATGCTCTCACAGCAGTGTGTGAGATACTCCCGTGGGAAGAGGCAGCACCAATGGAGGACCCCCAAACATCCCCCAGCAAAAACAAGGAGCCCCACCCCCGACTCCAGGCTTAAGCAAAATTCCAGGGAACAGCATAGTAGTCTACACTGATTTCATAATTATGAGAAAGCAACCTGATTTCCCAGACAGGAATAGGAAAATTAACTAAAATAAAAGTTATAAGTAAGATTCAGAATTTGAAATGACCCCATGATATTCAGGTTTCAAATAATGATCACTATTCATATTAAGAACCAGGAGAAACTCAAGCTGAATGGGAAAAGATAATCAATAGATTTAAATAATGAAATGAGAGATGTGTTCACATTCTGACAACCATTTCTAAGTAGGGATCATTTAAAAAATGCTTCAACAAGCAACTACCAATATGTTTGAACCCCAAAACAACAGAAACTTCAAGAATCATATGGAAATTTGTAGACTGAAAAATAGAACAATATAAAAGCCAGTGCAGGGGGTGGGGCGAAAGGAGCCAAAAGCCAGTGAACGAGAAAAACTAATAGTAGAAGAACAAGGGAAGTATATTTTAAATAAACCACAGAGCTACTTTAAGAATCTGACACTGAGACATAAGAGTCATAGAAGAAGAGACGAGAAAGGGTGGAACTGAAAAAGTACCAGAAGATATAATGGCCCAAAGTGCTTAGTTTGCAAAAGATGTAAAACTACAGAATCAGGGAGCTTGAGTGACTAGAAAAAACCCTAAGATATCTGTATCAAGACACATGCAGGTGAGTGTTTGACAAAATAAAGACAGAGAAATCCTGAGAGCATCAAGAGATTGCTTACAAGGAAAAATAACAATTGCAATAGCAAACTAGTTCTCATCAGAACCACTGAGGTCATATGTAGGTGACTCGGTATTTCCCATGAGGAAGTGACATGGCATTCTCCATAGGGACCACATAGCATTTTTTTTCAACATTTTTAAAGAAAAGACCTGCCATTTTGAATCATATATTCAATGAAAAATATCCTGTAAAACATGATTGGAAAATAAAGACATTCACACATGAATAAATTCAGAATTTGGGGTCAGGAGGCTCAACCTAAAGAGAGGCTTCAGGTAGTACTCGAAACAGAAAGGAAATTGCCAAGTAAGGTACCTTGAAATAGCACAAAGGAGGGAAGAACGTGGTAAGAAAAAGTAAGGGTAAGTATTGTATACTCTCAGTCTCTGCTTAAAGTTGCTACATTTTGCTTGACAGTTGGAAGAAAATTATAACACTGTCTGGTATGGTTCTACACATAAGTGCAATAAATATGTAAGACAATTATATATAGGCAAGGAAGAGAGACGGAAGTAAAGGGAGGTAAGTCGTCTGTGCTTCTCTCAAACTGGTAAAAGGACAATGAGCAGACAGTAATGAGACTGCATGCCTGTGTGAGGGCATGCGTGCTCAAAAACGACTTCAAAGGCTAGACCAAGAAGTTCACCAAGCAGCATTATAGATAAATCAAAATAATGTTCAAGTACCTCAGAAAAAAGTCAAGAAAAATAAGCACACAGCACACAGATCAAATGGAATCAGTAAATGAATTGGAAGGTGCAGAGACAGAAGAGAGCTCAGTCAGTAAAATGCTTGCCCTGAAAGCACGAGGACCTGAGTTCAATTCCCCAAAGTCCACATTTAAACGGAGCAGACCAAGACGGCACATGCTTGTAATCCTTATCTCGAGGGAGCAGGGACAGGAAGGTCCCTGGGGCTCACTAGTTAGCTACACCCCAGATTGCCTGGCCTCCACAGGCATACGCATAGAAACACATGAAAGCACACACACACACACAAATGCACACACACAAATGCACACACACATACAAATGCACACACACAAATGCACACACACATACAACCTACAGGCACATACATGCACACACATACAAACATACACATATACAACGCACACATGCACGCACACACATACACTCACAATGTACATGCACACTCATACACACATGCATGCATACACAAACTCACATACATATACATATATGCACACACATGCACTCACATGCACATGTATACGCACACATACACACATGCACACACACACACTCATACGCATATGCACACTAAAAATATGGCAGATATAAGTTTGAATACGTCAACAAGGACAAATGGTCAACTATATGCTGTTATGCCTCATGCAAAAGAAAAAATACCATCTCAGCTTATTATAGGAATGAACAATAAAGAAATTGAAAGTAAAATAATGGGGAAAAACAGACTGAAATCAGAAATCAAGGCTTGTTCATTAACATCAGATAAAGAATACTTGAGAGCAAAGGAAATTGCCAGAGACAAAAGGGGCATGACAGAAAATCATCAAGAACACAATACCTACCAATTCCATCAACCAACAGCATCTAATACACATTTGTGAACATTTCACTCAAAAACAGCAAAATGCACATTCTGTTCAACTGTCAGATCCTGTTTGAAATCTTGGGCTTTTATAGACTGTGTCCTGTGATCACAGTGGAATCAAACTGAAAATCAATAACATCAAAATAATAATAAAAATCTCCAGGCAGCATGCTATAGAACAGCATTGGGGTCAAAAAGGAAGTCCCAAAAAACAACCCAGAAATCCCCTTCTTGGAACAAAATGAAAACACAATGAATTGAGCTGTGTCAGATATAGTTAAGGAAGCATTGAGCAGGGAGCTTGTAGCACTCACTAAAGGCATTCACTTTCAGAAGTCACTAGACTAGACTAGACTAGACTAGACTTCTTTGTCAAGCTAAGTGTCTAGAGGTGTGTGGGTTCATTTCTGGGTCTTCGGTTCTAGTCCACTGATTGGCCTGTCTGTCTCGGCACCAATACCATGTGGTCTTTATCACCTATTGTTCTGTAATACAGTTTAAGGTCAGGAATGCTGACTCCCCCAGAAGTTCCCTTATGGTTCAGAATTGTTTTATCTATCCTGGGTTCTTTGTTTTTCTATAAGAAGCTGAGAACTGCTCTTTCCATGTCTGTGAAAAATTGTGTTGGAATTTTGATGGAATCACATTGAATCTGTACATTGCCTTGGGTAAGATGGCCATTTTACTATATTAATCCCACCTATCTATGAACATGGGAGATCTTTCCATCTTCTGAGGTCCTCTTTGATCTCTTCAGGGACTTGAAGTTCTTGTCATACAGATCTTCCCCTTGTTTGGATAGAGTCACATCAAGATATTTTATATTATTTGTGATTATTGTGGAGGTTGTTGCTGCCCTAATTTCTTTCTCAGGTCATTTATCATTTGTATAAAGTGAGGCTGCTGATTTCTTTGAGTTAATTTTATATCCAGCCACTTTGCTGAAATTCTTTATTCAGCTCTAGGAGTTCTCATAGAATCTTGGGGGGTTGCTTATGTATACTATCATATCATCTGTAAATAGCGATAACTTGGCTTCTTCCTTTCCAGTTTGTACCCCCTTATTCCCCTTTTGTTGTCTAATTGCTCTAGGTAGAACTTCAAGTACTGTATTGAATAGATGGGGAGAGTGGGCAGCCTTGTTTTTTTCTTCACCCTGATTTTAGTGGGATTGCTTCAAGTTTCTACCCATTTAATTTGATGTTGCCTATTAGTTTGCCATGGTCCATCCAGAAACTGGAAGCAACCCAGATGTCCCTCAACCAAAGAATGGATACAGAAAATGTGGTTCCTCTACACAATGGAATATAATTCAGCTATTAAAAACAAAGACATCATACATTTTGCAGGCAAATAGATATAACTGGAAAATGTCGTCCTGAGTGTGGTAGCCCAGACCTAAAAAGACTTGGTATGTTCTCACTGATAAGTAGATATTAGCTAAAAAAGTACAGAATACCCACAATACACCACAGATCCTAAGAAGTTAAACAAGAAGGAAGCCCCAAGTGAGGATGCCTGAATCCTACTTAGAAGGAAGGGATCTTGGTGAGAGAGGGGAGGAGGAGGGAAAAGGGGCCAGGATCAGGTATGGGGGAGGGGAGTAGAGAGAAAGCCCAGGAGGCTAGGAGAATGAATAGAAATAGGCAGCTGTGGGAGGTAGGTGTGTTGGGGGGGACCTCTAGAAAGTAACAGAGACCTGGGATGTGGGAGGTTCCCGGGACTCAATGTGGGTAACCTTTGCCAAAATGTCTTAAGAGTAGGGATATGCATCCTAAAGAGACCACCTCTAGTAGTTAGACAAGAACCCAGTGAGGGAATGGGGACAGCAACCAACTTACAAAATCTTTGGTCCAAAATAGTTCCTGTCTAAAAGAAATGCAGGGACAAAAATGGAACACAGACTAAATGAATGGCAGACCAGTGACCATCCCAATCTGGGATCCATCTCGTGGGTGGGCACCAAACCCTGACACTATTACTGATGCTATGCTGTGCTTATAGACAGGAGCCTAGTATGGCTGTGCTCTGGGAGGCTCTACGAGCACCTGACTAAGACAGATGCAGATACTTACAGCCAAACACTGGACTGCAGTCATGGGACCCCCATGGGAGAGTTAGGGGAGGGACTGAAGGAACTAAAGGGGCTGGCAACCCCATAGAAAGACCAATAGTGTCAACTAACCTGGACCTCTGGGAGCTCCCAGAGGCTAGGCTATGAACCAAAGAGCATATAAAGGCTAGGCTGAGGTCTGAGGTTACAGGCATGTATGTAGCCCAGGACGCCTTGTCTGGCCCCAGTGGGAAAAGGTGTGCCTAATCCTACAGAGGCTTGATAACCCAGGAAGGGGGGATGCAGGGGTTGGGGGGGCACCCTCTCAGTGGTGAAGGGGAGGGGGAATTGGAGGAAGAACTCTGCAAGGAAGGACCAGGAGAGAAGGCAACATTTGAGATGTAATAAAATAAGTAAATAATAATGATAAAAATATGCAACAACAACAACAAAAGAAGTCGCTAGTCAACAAATCAAGCCTCAACACTAAGAACCTGGGGTTGGGGTGGGGAGCGAGCACAAAGTAAAGCCCAAAATGAGCAGAAAGAAGAGAAGATAAAGCCTGAAACTAGAAGATCTAAAACTCGCAGGGAAGGGTAAATGCAAAACAGAGACAGACACTTGAGAAGCTCAATAAAATTTACAGTACTGATAAAGAACCGAAGACAAATAGAAGCTTCCAGTATCAGACATAAAACAGCAACATAACCCTGAACACGTACGGGAATAATACGGGAACGTCATGGGCAACACTTCTCAGTCAATTTGACAAATTACTTGAAATGAACCAGTTTCTCAAAAGTCATGAGTCATCAGTTTGCCTAACCTGAAATAGGTAATCTGAGTTGTCCTAAAGTAATAAGGGAAGCAGAATTTTTATTTTAAAACTCCTCCAACAGAAATAGCGAGGTATAGATGGTTTTCCCGAAGGACTGTATCAGTTGACTTAGGACCAATTCTATACAGTATCTCCCAAAATAGCACCTGGTGAAATTAGAGAAGGAATATCACTCCGATAATAAGTCACGCAAAGAAAGACAATGACATTAAATCCTAGCAAACATAGGGGCATAAATTCTTAGCAAAACATTATCTATTGAATTTCAATATTTTTTAAAAGACACAATAGGACATGATAACATAGCCCTTAGGCCAGGCATGCAGACATGGTTCCGCTTTGAAAGTCAATTGATGTGATCCACCATATTAAGAAGCTAAAGAAGAAGGGTTGGGGATTTAGCTCAGTGGTAGAGCGCTTGCCTAGCAAGCACAAGGCCCTGGGTTCGGTCCCCAGCCCCGGAAAAAAAAAAAAAAAAAAGAAGCTAAAGAAGAAATCCAATCATATGATAACTTGCAATAAAGAAGAAAAGTCATCTTACAAATGTCAGTACCCATTTGTGATTTTAAGGATCTCTCATAAGGAGGAGAAGGGAACTTCACCAACTTGTCACAGGGCGGTGGCAATGAAGCTACTGCTCACGTCGCAGCAGGCTGAAACGAGTGCAAAGCCTCCGTCTGTTCTCCAACCAAAGGGAACCGCACAAGAATACTCTGCGTCACACTCTTGTGGTCAGGATTTTAGGCGGTAGAATTAAGTTTAGAATTTTTTTCAAATGAGTCATATAGTTTTGCAGGGAGAAAAATAGTAAAGCTATTCCTATCTGTGACTGTTGTAACTGTGAAGAGAACCACAAGAAATTTTAAAAAATGAATGAGTCCAGCAAGGTCACTTAATATTAGATCTACACACAGGTCACTCACATCTTTATATGGAAGAATGACCCTCCCTCCTTGTAGTCTCACTATGCACGGTTTTAATTCACTACCAGCCACAATCCAAGGCTACTAGGTCAAACACACCATTGACTAATGATTCGTAAGTTTGAAATTACACACTGTTTTGGGTTTTGAATATCCAGGTGATATCTCACACCAGCCCACTCCATTCCCACTTGGGGTATGAATCACCCTCTATCCAGCATAACCACACTATATTGGTAACCACCACCACCACCCCAACTGGTCACCTAGTGGCCATCACAGCAGCTATCAAGGTCTCTTCAGGGCCGTGTTTCAGACACCATTGTCTGGTTTAGAGAGTGGCCCCAAACACATGAGTGGTAATCCTTGGTTTGGATTTGAATCAGCCAAAGAGATAAAGGATGTCCTTTATGCGAAAGGGAAAAGGTTCTTAATCTAATAGGGAAAGAAAAAAACATATACACAGCTTGCTAATACCTGTAAGAAGTATGGCCCTTCTACCAGTTAATTATTTTGTTTTTGTTGTTGTTCTTGTTGTTGTTGTTGTTGGTGGTGGTGGTGGTGGTGGTGGTGGTGGTGGTGGTGGTGGTGGTGGTGGTGGTGGTGGTGGTGGGTTTTTTGTTTGTTTTGCTTTGCTTTGTTTTTTAATGTTTATGAGACACCATTGCTTGTCCTAAGACACACCAGAAGAGAACATCAGATCTCATTACAGATGGTTGTGAGCCACCATGTGGTTGCTGGAAATTGAACTCAGGCCCTCTGGAAGAGCAGTCAGTGCTCTTAACCACTGAGCCATCTCTCTAACCCCTGCCAGTTAAATGTTTAAGAAAAAAACAGACTTAGACTCTTTGTTTCTAGACTTCAAAGTTCTAAAGGCCCAGCCCTGTAACTTTCTACCAACAGAGCAATAGCCATATTTTGGTTTTGAATGAGTTGAGTTTATTAAGTAAGGAAGCCAAAGTGAAAACCTAGAGAGAGAAGAGAGGAGAAAGGGGAGGTTTATCAGATCAGGTGCTCAAGTATCCAGCCCAAGTCTACCTGGGCAAGACCCTTTAAGGGCAGCCAGCCAGAGTTCCTCTAGAGTCCCAAGCTGAGCAGAGCATTTCCTTGGCAGAGGCTTCCAAGTGAAAACACAGAGGCAGACAGAGGTGACATCATCAAATTAGACACAGGTGACACCAACAAGAGCCCACTGGGAAGCTGAGGACTAAGGTTCCAGGTGACGCTTTCCCTCCATGCCTGGAAGCTGCATGAACTTTTGTATCATAGGATAAACCTCTGTTGGAAATGGCTTGCCTGCTAATTGTTCTCAAGGACGATGTTTTTACTGTTGGGCTGTTCTGCTGTTCTCTGCTTCCGGTCAGAGTCAGGGGAGCCAACCCCTCTGCAGGCAAACACTGAAGGATACTTTGAGACAAGCATGCCTATGTCTGAAATGGGAATGGGTGGCCTCACTTCTCCAGCTTCTCCGGAAGTCTGAACCAGACACGACACTGTACTGATTCGATGCACACTGCAGTGTATGGCTTGGCTTGGAACAATAGAAAAACCACTAAGTGTATAGCTAAAAGGTGGGAACAGGAACATCCTATCTTGTAAGCTAACTTGATCATGAGTATTTATGTAGGTGGAAAACCGTGTCCATGTACCACTAGGGGGTCTTGAAATTGACTCCTGATGAACGATGTGTCATCTGCAATTGAGAGATAAAAGAACAACATGGGGGAAACCGAGGGAGGAAAGGGGAGAGAGGGGAAGAAGAGAAGGCAAATACTAAACAGGATGTGTACACTGGAAGGTACACGGTTTCAAACAAACAAACAAAAGGCAGAGCATCGTGTTTGTAGATGGAAGATTCAATATTAACATGTAACATGTATTAACATGTAATTTCTATTCAAATTGACACAGAGGTTTAAGATAGCACCGACCAAAATCTCAACAAGATTATTATTTCCAGATACAGGTAAGATTAATCTAAATTGTATTCAGAAACGTGAAAGAACTAGAAGAGCTAGATATATGTTTTAAAAACAAAATATAATGAGAAAGCCTACCTACTGGACTTCAAACCATGCTCATCAGTGGTGTGTGGTGGTTGATCCCTGCATGTGGGAGGCCATTAGCTCAAGTCACTATGTAGTGAATTCACTATGCAGTGAGTCCTAGGCAAGCTTGGCTACAGAGTAAAGTCCACTCTAAACCAATAGACTCACAGAGCTGCAGTGAGACTGTGTGCTATTAGAAAGGGGGTAAGCGTACGTTGTTGGCAATGAGAAAGAACAGCCGCATGTAAACACGGAACAACTCACGGAAGGGGCCTTTGTAGAAAAATGGTTCTAGAGTAATTGAACAGCCATAGGAGAAAGACTAGAAAAGAAACACCGTAAAGCAGGTCTCACACCTGCACAACAATTAACTCAAAGTAAATCACAGACTTGCTTGCAAAGTCTAAATCTGAGAAACGTTGAGAGAGGAAATAGGAGGCTATCTTTGGAATACATAAAAAAAAGATAGTTAAAATTAAAATTGATGAACTGGACACAAATTCAAAAACTCGCTTTGAGTCCCCATCAAAAGAATGAAAAGACAACAGGCTGAGGTGAGTCTGCAGAGACGCATCTGCCGAAGGCTGGGGCGCACAGAATTACTCAACATCAATGGTGGGAAAAGGCAAAGGAGCCAATCACAGACTAGGAAGGACATCACACTTGAAGGAGAGACACAATGGCGCATGAAAAGATGTTCCACATCATCGGCCAGCAGGGAATGCAAATTAAAACCAGAAGGAGCTGTCAGTGTACACCTATCAGAACGGCTACGACGAAAAAATCCTGGCATCCCAAATGCTCTGGAGAAACTGGATCACTCGTTTGCTGCTGATTCTTGTTGAGAACAACAGTAAAGCCACTTCAGGAAACTGACAGTTTATTTTTAAAGAAGAGAATTGAAATGTGCAATTGCCATATGACCCAGCAATTATATTCCTGAACATCTGTTCCAGAGAACTAAGGACGCGTTCACATGGAAACCTTGCCACAAACGCATGCACCAGGATTATTTACAATAGCACGGCCTGGGGTACAAAATGGACAACTTTCAAGTGATTAGTTAAACAAACTGTATTACATCATACCACACGAGAACACTCGGCAATAAAAATGAACAGACCATGGATCCACACTGCAACCTGCGTGAGCCCCGGGGAATTATGTCAAGTAAAGGAAAAAAGTCAACCCTAGAGGCTACAACTCTGTATACCAAAAGTTCTCAATCTGTGGGCCGTGACCCCTTTGGGGGTCAAATAACCCTTCCACAAGGGTCACCAAGGATCATCAGAAAACACAGATATTTACATTACAGTTCATAACAGTAGCAAAATTATTGTTATAAAGTCCCAATAGAAATTACTTTATGGTTAGGGTCACCACAAAATGAGGAGCTGTATTAGAGGGTCACAGCATTCGGAAGGTTAAAAAACACTACTATATACCATTCCTAGAACATTCTTAGAAATACGGAAAATGGAGAGTGAGTTAGTGGTGACAGGGTTTAAGAGGGTGTATGGTTGGCAAGGAAGCGGGTGTAGTTCCAAATGCCCAGCAGGAGGAACCCCAGTAGTGATGACAGTCTGTATCCTGACTGCATGAACAACAATTGCAATATCGTGCTACAGCTCGGCAATGACAACCACGGGAGAAAGCGAGCAAAGCATGTTGGCTTTCTCCAGATCATGTCTTAGAACTTCATGAGAACTGATTTTTATGTTTTGAGTTTGTTTTTTTTAAGTTGCGACATAAAGAAATTCTAGCAGGGCTGGAGAGATGGCTCAGCAGTTAAAAGCACTGAGTGTTCTTCCAGAGGTCCTGAGTTCGAATCCCACAACCACATGGTGGCTCACAACCATCTGTAATGGGATTTGATGCTTTCCTTTGGTGTGTCTGCAGACAGCGACAGTGTACTCATAAATGAGAGAGGGAAGAGGGGAGAGAAGAGGGAAGAGGGAAGAGGGAAGAGGGAAGAGGGAAGAGGGAAGAGGGAAGAGGGGCAGACAGGGACAGTGTAGGGAGGGGAGAGGGAGAGGGAGAATGAGAGGGAGAGGGAGGGGAGAGGGAGGGGAGGGGGGGAGGGGAGAGGGGAGGGGGAGGGAGGAAGAGGGGAGAGAGGAAAGAGGGAAGAGGGAAGAAAGAGGGGGAAGAGGGAAGAGGGGAAGGGAGAGGGGAGGGAAGAGGGAAGAGGAAAGAGGGAAGGGAAGAGAAGAGGGAAGAGGGACAAGAGAAGAGAGACGAATGAGAGGAATGACAAGCAAACACCCTGGTTTCTAAGATTTACTAAGTATCTCAGGGAACTAGAATGAATATTAGCCTTTGATTAAGACCATTTCTCCAGGGAGTCCAGACTGAACAAGAGAAGTATCCCATGAGTCAGTCCATGCGTCCATCCCAGAGCCCTCTTCTGAGAGAGAGGCACAGGAGGGAGACCATAACAGTGTTGCTGTGGGGTGCTGTGGGCAGAGCACACAGCAGGGTGATGACTGGGATGCTGGGCCACCCCACAGGATGCCTTCACCCCTGAGCTACGAACTCTAAACACCAGAGCTAAAAAGACCACCAGCGAGACCCTCATACAGGACGTGTGCTGAGAAAATTGTTGAGTTGGCACGATATTCTTGGGAGACAGATGTATCGATCCCATTAGTTTAGGAAGCAGTTTCCATAACTTTTTGGCAATTTGCTGTACGTGCGGGTGTAAAGCACAGGGCACTGGCCTACCGGTAATTAAGAGTCTGACTAACTGTTTAAATTAAAATTTTGTGATTTCCTCAGCCGAAGAGCTATGCTTCTACATTTAGGTTTAGTTGGTTCATAATATTTATGTGTCTATTCATCTGGGGTACCTGACATTATATGTTGCCACGAGTGACAGATCGTTTAATTCGTTTTATGGCTAAGTAATATTCATATATATCACTTTTTATTTACTTATACACTTGGGGCAAACATACACATTTTCATTCCCTCGAACATTTATCATTTCTATGTGACAGAAACCTTCGGGTTCTTCTAGTTAATATGAGATCTTTCAAGAATTATAACCAACAGTTTGCCCTGCTGTGCTGAAGGACATGAGAATTCATTTTTCTTCTATTGACCTGTATTGCGGGACCTTTAAACTCCTCTCCAGCTTCTACCAACCCTTCTGAATTTCTACTGATCACTCTCCTACTTTCTTATTCTATGCAACTGAACTTTTTAGCTTCCACAAATGACTGGGAACATGTACTATTGTATCTCTGTGTGTAAGTCCATTTCCTCAATATAATAATGTACTCCCATCACATGCTGACACAAATGACAGATGTTTAGTTCATGTTATGGGTTAGTAATATTCATCTATATCACTTTTTATTTACTTATACATTGATGGACAGCTCAGTTGATTTGCTGTCTTGGCACTCTGCCTGGGCCACAAGAGACAGGAAAGTGCAGGTCCTCTATAATGTGTACTGAGGGTTGCTGAATTGCACGGGAACTCTCCTTTTAGCATTTGAAGAATCTGCATTAGTTCATACCCCACCAGCAATATATAAGTGCTTCTATATTCCACATCATGGCCAGCATTTGCTATTTACCTTTTTGATCAGAGCCATTCTAAGGAGGGGAAGATGACATCTCGTTGCATTTTTATTAACCTTTCTCTAACTGGAGATGTCGAGCACATCTTTATGCATGTCAATGTGTGTATCTTCCTTTAAGAAATGTTCACTTTTCAAGCAGGATGTGTTGTTGTTGTTGTTGTTGCTGTTGCTGCTGCTGCTGCTGTTGGAGTGTCTATGTATCCCAGGTCTTAATCCCTCAGCAAATGCAGAGTTGGTAAGAATTTAACTCATTCTGCAGACTGCCATTCTCTTTGTTTTCTTCTCTCTGCACTAGGCTTTGTTCTTTGAGATTCTATGATCTCCTTTGCCTAGTCTTTGTCATTGTCTATGCTCTGGGGACTTGTAAAATTCTTTCCTGTAAGTGCCTCGATATACATCATCGGTTTCCATTTATAGCTTTAGGTCTTCCATTTGTGTCTCTTACTCATTTTGAGTTGATTTGTTCTATAGAGAGATGGAGGAGTCGTCTTCTTCTGCATATGTACATCTGGTTTTCCCCACCTCCTTTGCAATGAAATATCTAGAGAGTAAGTCTAACCAAGGAAGTAAATTACCACTGCAATGAAATTCATAAGACATTTAGTAAAAGGAACTGAAGGCAAAGAAAGAAAGAGAGAAAGGGAAGGAGAGAGGGAGGGACGGAGGGAGGGGGATCTTGTGTTCATGAGCAGAAAGGAATTAATATTAAAACATCACTACTACCTGAGGCCATCTTTAGATTTAATATATCCCCCATTAACTTACCAATGAAGTCTAAATAATCAAAGAAACCCTGAGACCCAAATCAAGCTGGAGAAGCCCAGTATTTGTCTTCGATACATGCTACAAAGCTATTGTATAGAAAACAGCACTTGGACTAAACCACCAGAGTAGAGAGCCCTGAAATTAACAAGTATGTCCAACCAACCGACATTTATTGGAGCTCGAGCAAAGTGCACCAGAGGAAGAAGAGTATCTTCAGTAATGGCCCTAATAGCAGTGTGCGTTCACCTTCCTCTTAGATGACCAGAAGCACACTTTGAAAATGTTTAATATACGGATGCTGGAGGCATAGATCAGTGGCTAAGAGCACTTGTTGCTCTTGCAGAGAACCTGAGTCCAATTTCCAGCACCTACACAGTGGCTCACAACCATCCATAACTCCAGTTTCAGAGGAGCCCACAGAAATATATATAATCCGCATACACACATGCAGGGAAAACATTCCTACACAAAGCAAAATAAATAACTGTCTAAAGGTCCGTTTTGGAGCACCCTACCAATACAGAGGAGGAAGCTTGTAGCTAACCATTGGACTGAACAAGGGGACCCCAATGCAGGAGTTAGAGAAGCGACTGAAGGAGCTGAAGGGGTTTGCAGCCCCAACTTTTAAAAAGAACAATTATAATAGGTTTCTAAGTCTACCAGATTTGAGAGATTCAGAAGAATTTTTACCAGTCCTCACTTGGGTCTGTGCAGTGAGGAAGAGATGTCACCTTGCCAAACAGCCCTCTGCCAATGCACAGTAGAGTTGGACATGCTTCAAAGACCAAAGGTGCAAGAAGTCTATAATGTAGCCTATGCCCAAATTTGGCTGGGCTAGAGTTCCAGAGTAGGGTCTCAAAGACCAGATGTATAACTGCTATATTTTTTCATCTGTATTCGAAGCCTGTGGTGGGTACCAGAATAACGATACTAATGATTGTTCCAACTTGTATTAATCATTCGTTCTTGAAATAGTATTGTGGTATTCTGCTCAGAGATCACTATAACACTTACGGCAGCTAGTTAGCAAGCATTCCTGTGGTACAAGAGAGGGGGGGAGCAGAGGTTCAGAGATGGTAAGAAACATGTCCAAGACTTTCTGAGGGCCTAGAAAGTAATGCAGTACAATTTGGATGCAGACCCGCCAGCGGTGTGAAATATTTTGTACATGATGGGTACTTGACAGATAGTCTGTCCCTTCTCAATTCTAACATCCATCTCTAATTGAAAGTACAGTGTCTGTATTTGAGTCCTGCGCTTGAGCATGGCCTGCTCACCCCAAGTCGCTAGAGCTTCCCATCAACCTGGTGCCTTCCTCACTCACTCACACTGAGCTCCCAGGATGATTCCTTAACTGTTCCCAGGAAGCCAGACACGAGAACCACGCTGCTCTGAATGTGTCATAAACCAAAGAGCCATTTTGAGCTCCGACACATACTGCCAAGTGAACCCTGAGACGGACAGCTCTTTATGGGGTGTTCTTGAAGAAACGGTGTAAAATCTTTTAATCATAAGAGATACTGTTAAGTTGCCTTCCAGAATATGCCAGATGACTTCCCCATCAGCAATATGAGAGTAAACACCTGTCTAAAAATTCTATCTAACACACACAAAAACGTCTCCCATGTATTTCAGATGAAAGAAGAAAGTGAAAGTAGATACTTTTACCCAACCTTTGCTTTTTATAAGAAGGAGAAGCAATAATTAAATGACAGCGCAGATGTGGGGAAACATGGATGGATAGTAAATGAACTCTCAGTAGTCATTATGTCCGAAATGAGAGAGACGATCAATCATGGTTGCGGTTTTTTGTTTTTGTTTTTTTGTTTTTTGTTTTTTTTTATAAAACGTCCACTTAAGTTTTGAAGAAGGAAAAAATATTCGGTTTAGTTGCTAGGGAAAATAGTGATAAATCACTAAACGTGAGACCACAGGTCACCTTCGCCTACAAAGGAAACGCAACGCAGAGGTTGCTTTCCAGTGTGACTTAGCAGCTCCACAGGACCTTTCAGATGAAAACACCATGTGGTCAACTCGGCCTGACGACACCCTTTGCTGGGTGCTCACCCCTTCCCCCAAAGCATCCAAGTCCGCTCTCGATCTCAGGTCAGTGCGGTCAAAAGAGTACGCATTAAAATGACAGTGTTGAAGCTGCCACTTCCCTTCCACTAACATACAAGCCTCGTTGGCCCTTTCGGTTTTGTTCCTTCTAGATTTAGTTCTATACGAATATCCCTCTAGAGTTTCACTTGATGTAACAAAACGATAAATGCAGTATTTCTTCTGCTTTATCCCCTTAGGCACCGTATCCTTACCTGATGCCGAATGTCCGTGGGACACATATGTCCCTCAGAGTACCACAGTTTCCTCAGCCACAGTCTTTAGATGTGGCTCTTCAGGACCCTTTCTTTTTCAATCGAGCTGTTTTCAACAGCTTTGTACAGAAAAATGTTTGTGGGTTGAATAATTTCTTAAGAGACATTCCTAGAAATAGAACTGTCAAGTCAAAGGGAACAAACATTTTTACGGCCTATATATTCCATATGAAATTCCCTGGCCCTGGATGTCCGGGCAGAGAAGATCCAGCATTTCCTTCACTGCCCGTGTCTCGCCGGTCCTGTGTGTTTTAACTGGTGGTGAACATGCCAGCTCGCTTTAATCTGCACTGCTCTGATTACCTGTAAGGTTTTAGTGGTTTTCCATATGTTTGTTAACAAGTTGCCTGTCTTTCTGTGGCTTGTTTTACCATGTTCTTTACACACTTGTGTACTGGAAACGATCAGTATATTTAATTCTCTCTAAACTCTGTTTGGCACGCTCCTATTTCAATTCACCTTCCTTAATGACGAACATTAGCGCCCATGTAAAACAATATTACCAATGACATTTTGGATCTACATAATAATGCACACACACACACACACACACACACACACACACACACACACACACGCACGCTCACACATGGGGTTTGGGGGCAATCACAACTGTTCTTTTTGGAGAGCCAGTAAAACGTGCAGTTCCCGTTTTACAGAACAGAAAGGAACGATCCAAACCATAGAGACTTTCCGAGCCAAATAACTCTAGGTAGGAAAGAGGGGCGCAGAATGTGCCCTTCAGTCCCAGGGGATGGTAACTCGGTGGTTAGAAGTCCAGGTCTATAATGTAGTTCTGCCTCACAGAGGTAAGAACTGCCTTCTTCCCCAGGGAAGGCAAAAGGGTCTAGCAAAGTAATGGCGACCAGAAGCGAGGTACAGTGCCTGGCCATGGTATCTGCACTATAAATCCTGTACTCCACAAATAATTGCTAATACTGCAGGCGCACTGGGGGTGCACAGAGAGGGCAGGATTCAGGGTTGAAAATGGAGCCCAGCAGATACACAGCAAATGCTCTGTTAGAGTGACAGAGCGAATGCATACTAGGCACTCAGAGGGCTGGACTCAAGCCCTTTGATCTACCAGGGCAGAATCTGCCACTCGAGGTCAAATTCATCTTTTTGAAGTCTCAAATGTGAGCACAGTCCAGCTCCTCCAACCCAATGTCATCCATGAGGGGGTCACAGACCAAATGCAATGACTCTCATAAATTTTCCCAATTCCCATCCATCATGCCCTCCCTCTGTGCTCCTCCCCTCAGCAGAAGGAGTCATGCGCTTCCTGACTGTGCGTATCTAATCTTCGATGCCCGCAAACCTAGCCATCCATCCCTAGGGTCTGGTTGCTTCCAAGTGGGCAGAAAGCTGTCCCCTGAGGTCTCTGCTCACAAGGGCTACAGGTACTGAGAACAGCAAGCAGCAGCCTTTGGTGTTTTGTAAAGGTCATGCATTGTTCCTGCCCGCCTCAGGAACCCTAGGGAGTGTTTGAGGTTAAACACCTAGGGGTGTTTGAGGGAGAGGTAAGTCCTCTCCCTGCCAAAAAGCTGGGTCTGCAATGCCATCAGATTGTCTGACTTGGCAGGTCAGTGCCTGATACCTGGCATGAGGGAGCTAGAGAAAACACACATGCCATGTGTCAGAGCAAATGCAGACCCTTCCGTCTCCCAGCACGTGCTGGCCTACCCTGGACCTTAGAGCCTTGCCTCTGAGACCATACTAAAGATTTGGCCTCAAAGATTTATCACGCGAGACCATCACTACACCCATAGCGGAATTCCAGTTCTTCTGAGAGCGTTCACTCCAGCCACCAATTACTGTGCATGTCCCGTGTATAGAACCATACCTCAAACACAGCTCACAGATCACCTCAATAAACTCTCAGCAATATTTACTGAGTTCTCCCTAGGCACTGGAGATCCTGGAATGAACAGACAGATGGACTGTCCCTGCTCTGGTGAAACTTTCACTACAGGTTAAAAAAAGCAAAAACAAAACAAACAAAAAAATTATATATATAATTGTATACACATACAATTATATATAGTTATATATAATTTAAAATTATAATATAAAATTATTTATACATATATATATATATAATTTAAAAAAACAAAAAACAGAAAGTAACTAAGAATAAAATGAACTAAGAATGAAATGTACAGTAAGTGATAAAGTCACACATGTTGAAGAGAAGAAGAAGGCAGAGCAGAGGATTAGGAAACAACAAACTAGGAGACAGGGTTTCAGCAGTTTGATCAGGAAGGGCTTAGTGGGAGCTATAAGCGATTATTTGTATATTTACTATGCTACAGGGGAGGCATGACCTGCTGTGGCCATCGGATATAACTAACGTGATACAAGTAAAGGCTTGACCCACAATAGTGCAAGGACTTGTCAACTTCTGCTCTTGTCAAACCCAATAGTATAGCCCTTAGATACATATTGCTCCTCAAGTCTACACCCAGCCAAGGTGCTAGAAGCTGAGCCCACCGGGCCCATCCTGAATGAGGCACACAGCAACCATAGGGGGTCTACGAGCTGTTCGTGAACTTGAGACTTGAGGCTCACTTGGTCATCAGTGACTAACGGAGACTTAGAAGCGAAGACTCTAGGGAAGTAGGGGGTAGGAAGCTGCTCCATGGCACGCATGCATAGAGTTGCGTTTGTGGGCTATTCTAACAAACTCAAGGAACAGCAAGGAAACCTCAGCACCCGGAATGTAGGGAGAAAGAAGAGAATAGCGGGAGAGGAGGTCAGAGAGGATAGCCTGCTGGGTGGAGTAAGACTGCGGAGACTGACGGAGCACATGACCCATCCTCCAACCCGGCCTGCGGTTTTTAAACTGAGGTAAAATTTGCACAAAGAAAAAATGCATTTCTTTCCCATGTACAGTTCTCTGGATTTGACGAATTTAGACAGTGAGGTAACCAACACCATAAACAACTATAGGGCGGTGTCATCACTCACAGGATTTCCTTCACGGCTCTGAATACTTAATTCATGTAGCCTCTGTCTGGGAAACACTGGTCAGTTTGCTGCTCCTATGGTGTGCCTGTTCTAGATTATTATAAAATGAAAGTATGAGTCCCGGGATCTTTTAATGAGTCTGGCTCTTTTCACTCAGCATCTGTGTTCTGTGTACCCAATGTCTGCTCCATTTCCATCCTGAGTGATATTCCACTGTAAATATGTACTATTCATTATAATCCGTTCTCCAAGAGAAGGACACTGGGATATCCCCAGTTGAATGCTATTTTGAACATAATTATTATGCACATTTACAAAACCAGGACACAGTTAGGGGGATGGCTCAGTCAGGAAATTACTTGCCTTGTAAACATAAGGACCTAAGTTTGATTCCGAGAATTCATATTTCAAAGACTGAGTACAGCTTGGGAGCCAAAGAGCATGTGTGGACTGGACCTAGGCCTCCTGCATACACATGTAGCAGAAGTACAGCTCGGTCTTCATGCAGGCCCCCTAACAACTGGAGAGAGGGCAGACCCTGTCTCCATTGCCTGCCTGTGGATCCTGTTCTCCTAACTGGGCTGCCTTATCTGGCCTCAGTGGGAGAGGATGTGCCTAGTCCCACAGTGAGTTGATGTGCCAGGGTGGGTTGGTATCCAGTGGGAGGCCTCCCCCTTCTCAGAGGAGAAGGGAAGGGAAAGGTGGGAAAAAGCTATGGGTGGGGGGGTCCTGCAAAAGAGGGAACACCGTGACTGGGATGGAAAGTGAATAAATTAATTAATTGGGGGGGGGTCTGGGTACAGTAAACAAACGTGTAACCCCAGGTTTGGGAGAGAGACCAGGAGATCCCTGGACCTTGCTGGCTACCCAGCCTAGCCTAGACTATTCTGTGAGCTTCAGGTTAATGAGAACCCCTGTCTCAAGAAAACAATGTAGATGTCACCTGAGGAATGGCTGTTTAGGAATGACTTCTGACCGCTACAAGTATGTCACACACACACACACACACACACACACACACACACACACACACACACACACATACACATTCACTAAATGAGTATTTTAAAATAAAAAAACAGTACATTTTGAAAATAAAAAAATGTATTCTGGGACAAGAGGTGTAGATGTGGAAATCCTATACAGTTCAGGACATGTGTTCACCCAGCTTAGCTGGTAATGAAGCATCCAGCTGTTACCCTGGTGAAATGGAAAAACGACTTGTAGAGCAAACATGTAGTTGGCTGACATATTAAGCTCTCTCTGACTGGTGGCCTCAGAACACCAAGATTTAGGGGTCCAGGACAGAGGTGGGAGGCTGTTACATAATCGTCTGAGGATGGTGGTGATTTCAACCAGAGAAGGTGTTATTGGAGTGATCAGATCCTAGGTATAAGAAAGGCAGGGCTGACAGAACTGTTGGGAAGCCTCAAAGAGAACCCCAAGACCTGAGGAGCTAATGAAAGGGTGATGCAGCAGAGAGGGCGTTGGGCGTTTATGTAGAGAGGGTAGGTGTACAGTGACATTCTGGAGTCCCTACTCAGCAGTCCCACACCACTCACTCTATGTGACAGAAAGAGCAAATGTTCTCACACCGAGGAACAATCCATACATGAGGTCAACAACACAGACAAGAACAATTGTCAGTAACGGGGCTACAGCCCAGTTAGAGAAGAACTGAGACTTCGGAGGAGCCCAGGGGTAATTTCCCACAGCAGGTTCCTGCCACATCTTCCTGGAAGACGGGGACAGAGTCACTCTTCATTTAACATCTTCTCGCATTCTGCTCAGCCATTTTATAAAATGTTTAAATAGCTAGGAGCCTCTACAAAAGGACATACACTACACCCCAAGGACGGGAAGGACAGAGGCATCAGCCACCTAGGTATACCGATCATTTCCATCTCCTCCAGCCATGTCATGGAGGAAGCAGAAAGTCATTACTAAGCATGCTGGGCCCAGTCTTGCACACTAGAAATAAATTAGTCATCCAGTGACAGACAGCGCTGACCACACACTGCAGGGCGTTCCTGGCTCTCTGTAGATACTCACTCATCTCATAGCCTGGGCCCCAGAAGGAGAGCTCCTTCCACTGAACCTTTCCTCATACATGTGGCTCTCTAGTGTGACCCAGGAGTCAATTCAAACTACTCACATGCACACACACACCCATGCACATGCAGGCAGCCATGCTCCAGCCTAACATGGACGTTAATGAGAGCCCTCCCACAATCTGTTTCTCTCGCTTCCTTAGCTTTAGAGTTCGCAAGAACAGGCTTAGCGAAATAAAGAACAGGGTTTGTATTAGTCGGGATTCTTTAGAGAAACAACTGATATTCTCTAGATATTGATCTATATTCATTGACTATACATTGATCTAGGAAGGGGACTTATTAGAGTAGTTTATAGGCCATGGTTCAGCTAGTCCAAAAGTAGTCATCAAACAATGGAAAGTCCTAGAATCCAGTAGGTTTTTAGTCTATGAAGCTGCAGGTCTCAACTGGTCTTCAGTATATTCTGGAACCCCAGAGAAGTAGACTCCAGTGCCAGTGAGAACAAGCAGGCAAACAGCAAACACATCCTTTGTCCAGGTCCTTCTACTGCTGCCAACAGAAGGAGGGTGTGGCTCAGATTAAAAGAGGGTCTTCCCACGTCAGAAGACCCGGATTTAAGACAGCTCTTCCCACTTCAAATGACTTCATCGAAAAAGAAAAATCCCCCACAGGTGTACCTAGCTGCTTGGGTTTTAGTTAATTCTAGACAGTAATCAAGTTGGCAACCTAGACTAGCCATCACAGGGTTCGACACTAAGTCAGGCAGAAAGCAAGATCTCGATCCCTTTGCCAAGTTTCCAGCCAGGCTAGGGTGGACCTGAACCTGCACTCCCAACCCCCACTAACATAATTGCTCTGCAAGCTTACAGGTCTCTAGGGACAAGATCTCAGTAGGTGTGTGGGTACCAGGAACATAACGAGAAAGTCCAACACTGTCTCCCACGCCTCTGTCCCTTAACCCATCAGGAGCATAACTCAGACTCACCTGTGTGCCTTAGTCCCATTTTCCCTGCCAGAGCACAGGTTCCTGCTTCAAGGATGAGCCATGCAGGCATCTGGCCACCCTATTCAGTAAATCTAAAGGCCAGCCCCAGTCAGCATCACACAGGAAATATTTCACAGAGGAAGCACGGACAACTTGGGACCCACACATCTGAAGTGACCCTCAACCAACTGAATGCTAAATACCATTCATGCCTTCTTCAGTGGCCTGGCCAAAGCCAACCCCTAGGTCTGGAGGACAGTGGAGCCTCTCTGTCTCTTTGGTTGCTGATACACGCCTTCACTACAGCGTGTCTAACACCCGTGGATCACTGACTCCAGATGGTATCAGACAGTTCAATCTCCTGGGACCTGTGGCAGTGCACTGAACCCGTCCGCGCGGCCTACAACTGGAGAGCATGCCGGGGTGCAGGTGCCTGGGGTGTGAGGTGAGAACGGGAAGGGAAAAGATACAGCACACAAAAGCTGGAAGCAAGCAAGGCCTACGGCAGGTGACAGGGCTTTGACAGGTCCCCTGCCTCCACATGCCTGCACTCGGCTGCCGAGATGACAAGTCAATCCCTCCCACCCCTTACCTCATTATTTATTCACATAATTAGACGGAGGCTTTTTAAAGGAGTGATTCCCAGTTGCTCTGAACATCTGGATTAAATTATCAGCACCTTTTCCCTCCCCACAGTAAGTTGAAGGAGTGTTTTCAGTCGAATGTGCTGTGTTTTAATAAGAAATGTTATCCCAAATACCTAAGAGAAAAGGTAAACATGTGAGGGCTGGGGTGAGTTTAACAAGCCCAAGAAGACAGTGAGGTAAGGGAAGATGACATCATCCCTAAGTCAGAGGGGCTTGGCATATGCCAACCACAAATATGAGGGAGCTGAGGCCCAGACTGTGGATTCCCTGCCCATGGTTCCAGTCGACAGAGTTCAGAGGCTATCTCAGAAGTAATTCCTCTGTTCCAGAGGCCCTGCTGGTTTCTGCGTCTGCTCTCGCCCAGAGCCCTGTGAATACATTTGCCGTTCTTCCCTACACTTCTCACAAAACTCCCATCTGAGTCCTGACCTTCTGAGATACAGATCTCAATGACGGAGGGAGAATGTTCTTCAGAGAAAGCAGAGCTGAAAGGGGTAGCAGCCGCCACTTATCAGTGTTGTTCTGGGCATGCGGAGGCTGCATTTCCCATTCTGAAGGCGCTTCGAAAGCCCATTCTGCATGTTGAGTACTAGGGGAGAGAGGCAGCTGTACTCCCTCTCTAGCAAAGATTAGAATCTAGTGGGCGAGACTGACAGTAGTCAAAAACTGCATATGACGGATAGATCTCTGCAGTGTGAAGCATGAGCTGGAAGGAAAAGCTTGGGTGCCATTTCCTATCTACCAGGCCTGCAGACAGCTAGGTGTCTCGGAAAGGCTGGTCTGAGATGAACAGGATGAGAGTCGGCAGTGTGAAGAAGGGACAAGAGCAGTCCAGACTGAGATCCATGCGAGACAAGCCTCTTCAAAGTCTTGTGTTCCAGACTACAAATGAAAATGGCATCCTCTAACACTCCCATTGCAAAACCTCGGCCATGAAGGTGGCAGTCAGCAAGGTAGTATCCTTCAAATGCAGCTCCTCACTCTGACCGTCCGACATGCTCCAGGAAACTTTCTATCAGCAAGTACCCAAAGAGTATCTCAAGAATTAATTCAAAGAAAATAATAAAACACTACTCATGCAGGTTTTCACCACTGTCAGAAACAATTGACTGAAGATTGGAACAGCCATGATGTCCAATAACAGGAAACATTAGGTAGGCTACGGAACATCAATTCTTCATCTAGATGCGATCATTAAAACGACTGTTACAAAGGCACTGAGACCACACAGGCAATGTTTATGGCAGGGTTTTAGGTTAGAAAAGCAGAGCACAAAGTAAATAAAATTGGTGTGCATGCGGCCAGAGAATAACAGAGAACGTGTCAGGCAGTAGGCAGTTCCTCCCGACTATGAAGTGTTGAGAGTCGGGGAAGGCTGAGGGGTGGGGATCCAGGGAGGGACCTCGAGTTCAAGTAGATCTCTGTCCTGGAGCTGCACACCTAACCAAGCCACATGCCTCTCTCACTGGTGCCCATTGGTCAGGGGAGGACATGGGCACATCTAAGGAGGCCATGGAAGTCGGACGGAAGTACTGAGTGCTGACTAACACTGTGGGGGTTCCAGGGCTGGGGGTTGGAGTCCAGGGAGAGGTTGTTAGAGTTGATGGGTGTGATGGAAGGAAGAATGGAGGCGAAGAGTGAAAGATCCCAGAAGTAACGAGGAAGAGGAACTGATGAAGGTCAGTTGGGTCCTAGAGAACAGTGGTTCAGGATTAAGACCTGGAGCCTAGAGAATATAGTCACCCACGGGCTGGGCCACACCTACCTCTGGATACCCCCCAGTGAATACAAACACAATACAGTCCTGGGTTGCAATCTTGGGACAAGTGTCCCAATACAGGTCCTGAAGGAGTGTGAAGGAGCCCAGGTTCAAGGCCTAGTGACAGCTCACTGAGAATCAGTGTTGCTGCCTGGGTGGGACTTAGTTTGTCAGTGTTCACTCCTCTTGTCTTACAGGTAACTCCTTCCTTCAGGCAACCCAGGCACAAACGTAAGAGACAGCTCTGATGGCTTCCAAGTTTGACTGCCTGCAAAACAAAGCATTCTCTGCTTGCCATTCCTGGAGGTGGCGAGCCAAACGGCTGGGGCTCTGTATGAAAGGTTCCGGGGAAGGGGGGTGCAAAAATGGAAACAAGGAATAACCTTATAACTTTGAGGTGAATCAGCAGGTTATGGTGAGACATCAGAAGTATTCTGTGGAAGCTCCACACTAAAGATTTTCTATCAGGGGTCATTTTACTCAGGATGGTTATGGCTAGGGTAAAACAGCAAGATGGTAACACTCTTGTCAGACATTTGTTTAGGGCCTACTAGACCAATGGTTTTCAACTTTCCTTATGCTGTGACTCTTTAATGCAGTTCCTCATGCTGTGGTGACCCCCAATTATGCATTTATTTTCCTTTCTACTTCATAACTGCAATTTTGCTACTGTTATGAATAGTACTGTAAATATCAGTGTTTTCCCATGGTCTTAGGCAACCTCTGTGGAAGAGTCATTCAATCCCCCAAGGGGTCGGGACCCACAGGTTGAGAACTGCTGCAATAGAGGAAGAAATAGCCACAACGTTTTGCCAGTGAGTGAATTCAGATGTGTGTTGTCTGTCTGTCTGTCCATCTATCTGACTGACTGTGGCCTGTGTGTCTGTGGCAGCTCCATGGAGTACACAAGAGGCCTTAGGGAGCTGGCACCCCCTGTGCCCTGCATCTGTCCAGGACATCGAGCTCACACTGTATGCTGCCCGTTCTTGTCAGGAGTCCCCGGTCCCACCCATCTTCAATAGTTGTTCTGCTCACACTCTGTACAGGAAGTGAGTCCAGATATAGTTATCCAGATATAGCGGCCATAGTCTGAACAGTGCCCCTTAATGTGTGTGACATACAGGCTTTGTAGGTAGTAACAGGAAACCCTCCAGGACAACACCAAGACAGGTTATTGCCAACCGAAACCCACACCAACCCATGTTTCTTTGCGTCCCACATTCTCAACAACAACAACAACAACAACAAATACTAAAGCAGATACGTGTTGTTTTTAAACTACCTGTAGAATTCAGAGGATACCACAACATAAGGCACAAAGCGTTGTGGCCTGCGACAAACCTCAACAAATGCTAGCTGTCATGGCTGCCTGGTAGGAAGGATGCTTCAGTCAGCAAAGGTCCTGTGGTCCAGAGAGGTCTGGGACTGGACACTTCTATGTGAGAAGGCACTGACACATGTATGAACATATATACTCATGGACAGGTACATAAACACACATACACCATATGCCTGAGGCTCCTCACATGTATGATATATATATATATATATATACACACACACACACACACACACACACACACACACATATACACACACTCATGGACAGCTACATAAACACACATACACCATATGCCTGAGGCCCCTCAGTTGGGAAAAGAAGATTCAAGACAGGGTTTCTCACAGGTGAGGCAGAAAATGCCTGTACGGAGCCTATCACAGAGTAAGCACCTCACACTTATGGCTACTGCTCTCCACCGGGGCAGCCCATCCGTGTTACCCTACTCCACCCACTCACCAAGTGGTCTCTCACGATGCTCTGGTTCCCAACTCCATCCTGGTAGAGAAGCAGCAGGGGGACTGGGCAGTCCGAGCCCTCTCACCCGTCACCTGCACCCCCCTGTCTTCACCAGGCCTGCACACTCCCTTATCTGCTACTTTAATTCAAGCCTTTTCTTTCTGACCGCCTTGACCCCTCTGCTTAAAGGAGTCTCTGAGCACTGGGAAACCTTCACTAACACCTTTGGGGAATGGAGCCTACATCACACCCGTGCTCACCCGCTGAGGGCTGAGTCTTGATCGCTTGCTTATACTGGCTTGTTTCTGAGCGACGCCTGTCCCAGCGGTTTGCCATCCTTACTTCCCTTCCGGCTCCCTTCCAGGAGCCCTCTCCAGCATCTGAAGCCTCACCCAGGTTCTTGCCTCTGCAGAGTCTCAATGCCTCCCAAATAAAACAAATCCATGGATCAACTGCATTCCCTTTCTGTCGCACTTCCGTGCTTTCCTCTCGGCCCTCTTCTAAGTGAGCACTCCTCCAGTGCAGTCATAGATTGCATATTTCCACAGCATCTATTTACCTTCCTGTTTATCTTGCTTGAAGGTGGTTTCCCTCCTCTATAAGGCAAGGCAATTGTTCTCTCAACTCCAACGAGGAGGGCCTCTGCATGGTAGCCGGTAGGAATGGTGAACAACGAAAGAAAAGGCACACAGGCAGTGTGTGAAGAAAATGAAACTCTGTAGGGTTAGCAGACACCATACTCAGCCACACTCTGCCCCAAATGGGGGCTATGGAGCTCTGAGCAATGGAACTGGGCCTCCAACACAAGAGGCCTCATCGAGTACTTTCAAGCCCTTAAGATCACATGCTCAAGCAAGTCTAAGCCAGCCCCTGCCCATGCCGGCCCCCTCCCACACAAAGCTCCCCAGGACAACCCCACATCCTGCTTTGTATTCCCATGACACTTGGGCAACATGGAGGAGGACACCTGCCCCTGGGCATGATGTCCCAGTCAGTCCATGAGGGCCTCGCTCTCATGCCCATCAGATTACCTGGGGAGATTTTCACTAGGAGCTTTTGGTGTTTGTGGATTGATTTGCATTGTTTTCTTGGCTCTTGGGATTAAACTCAGGGTTCCCCATAAGCAAGGCAAAGTTTTGCCTCCGGCCACATCAGCAGCCCCCCTAGGGAGATTTGCAAGTGCGGGACTGACTGACCTTGCTCCCAGAGATGCCCGGGCTGATTTGGAGTTGGGTGCCTGACCTGATGTTCCCTGAAAGTTGAGCAGGTTATGCTAATGTGCAGTCCTGAGGCGACACCACTGGGAGTTCCCAAGATAGACCTCTGGAGTCAGATTGCTGGGCTCCAAACGGGATTTTGCAAAGAAACTCTATCAAATTACCCAGCATCTTGGGACTTCAGGGGAAAGAAGACTTTATCTGTTTCTCACAGACAAAGAGCCTAGCACTCAATCCATGCTCCACTCACCCCATTCATCCCCTCCTCAGCTCAGTCTCACTCTCTACTCTGTGAGAGCCTTTCAGAGAGAGAGATAGGCTGTTCTGGGAAGGTGGTTGGGAAAAACATCTGTCAAACACCCCAAGGCAGCAACCATCTTCCAGAAAGGAGGAAACAGAAAAGAGCACCCAGGTGACCTTCTGGTTCAACTACAGAGGAGCCTGGAGCTCTCTACTGTGCTCTTGTCTGCCACTGGGATAGTCACTCCACAACCAGGCTTGAGTTCCATGCCTAGATTCACCACCTACTGTGCATTCAATCTTTCCTCAGCTATGATGCTGCAAAGGGGAGTTAGCTCGTAACTCTGATCCCAATGAAACTCCAAAGATGAGGTAAAGCAATGGTGTGGGGACCTCTACCTGCAGCCAGGACACCCTCAGGCTCAAGGCAGAGTGAAAGCAATAGTCAGACTGCACACTCAAACGAGTACTTTCTCATTCAATAAAATGTCACAAGAGCCTCTCGTGTGCCAAACATACTTTGTAAGGAGTACGGAGCACAGAAATGAGGCCCAGTGTATCGGTTAGTTGTTGCCAAAATAATGCTGCATAACAAGCCTCCCAAGACACAGCAGCTGAAACGAGCTTCGTGTCTTCCCAAAAATGTGTGGATTGGTTGAACCAGTCAGTCTCTCTCTGTAGGTATGTGGGTCAGCCCAGTGGCTCTTCTTCGCCCTCACATTTCTCATTCTCCTTGGATCAATAGGTCTTCAAAGGTTTGTTCTTTCTCTTCCTAAAGATGAAAAGTCATAGAAACTCCAGGGGAGAGGCAGAAACACCCAGGCTTCTCCTATGACCCATGCTCAGAACTGGCATATTATCGTCTCTGAGTCCACACCATTGGCAAGTCCTGTGGCCAGTCACAATGCCAACGGGATGAACTTATTCCGCCCGTCAGGAGACCACACCCCAGGTCTGGTAAAAGATGACATGAGCGTTCAGTGGACCACAGCCCCCTGTGCCCTTAAGGATGCTTTGGAAAGCCCTGCAGCTCGTGCAGATTAGTCCCAGTCTCTGAGCTCCTCGGGACTCTGTCCTTCCTCAGCCTCTCTACAAACATGTCCAATAACACAGGCAGGCGTTCTTACTCATTTGACAGGAACTGGGAGACTTGAAGGAATAAAAGAACTCGTCAAAGGCACAGTGTTTATCTGCTCTTAGTGAAGGGGTTGACACAATCTGTACTCCTTGAAGCTGCTCACAGGAAAAGGGAGGAGACCTCGTGCTGATGGCTTCCCAGGCTAACAGATGCCAGTGTTCTCCTAGCCACCCAGTCATGCTATTTAAAACGGTCAAAAGTTTGAACTGAGGCTAAAACGGCAGCACAGTGGATGAAGGCATTTTCTGCCGAGACTGACAAATTGAGTTCTGTTCTCAGAACTCACATGATGGAAAAGGAAAGCCAACTCCCACAGGCTGTCCTCAGACACTGTACATATAAACGGACGGACACACACACACACACACACACACACACACACACACACACACACGGACATGGGTGTCGCTACAACTGAGGAACGGCAGAAATGAGGCAGCAGTCAGACCCTCTATCACATGGCCTTTGCTGCTACTAAGTGTCTTGGATGACTCATCACAAGAACCATTCACGTCAGCCCAGTTATGGACAGGGCATTCAATTAGCTACCTGCCAAGGCTGAGGGAAGGATCTCAGGGTCTGGGCCAGGCCAGGTTAGCCAGGAGCAGATGGACTCCTAGGCAGAGAGTCCTCGTGCTGAGTCTGCAGGCTGGGGGCTGGCCATGCTTTCTCTTGTATCCTCCTGGAACCGATCTCATTGGCCAGTGAGGAGGATATGTATTCTCTTCCCAGCTCCTCAAGTGAACATCTGTTTTTCTCGAAGCTGTGAATGTCACGTCAAGATTTTCCAATTACCTTCGCCTTGGTTTTATTTAGCATCAGTGTATTGGAGGCATAATTAGTCTGAGATGAAAACCTGTATTGTTCCCTTCTCCTCGGCAATGAAATAGGTTTCCAAATGTGCTAACAGAGAGGATCCTTCTCCAAAAATGACAAACAGCGAGTGAGGGGGGAAGGCGGGAGTGGAGCCTGATCGGTGACAAGCACAGGTGAGGAGGCGCGGGGAGCGGAGCATGATGGGAGCACTGGCTGCAGGCCTCCCGCGTCTAACCTCAGCTCTTCCTTGCTCCTGGGGAGGACGGGTTTTTTAACACAGCACAAAGTGATGCCAGTGACGATGGAGGACCAGTTTCCAGGGATGTGTTTTTTCCTAATACTCCCCCCAGCACTGAGATGCCTGAAGAGGGCGTTCTTGGTGACGTGGTACCATGAAGCACTCTCCGCCCTCACCAGTTTGGCCACAACCCTTGCCCAACACTAGACCGCTAGCTTCTGGTCTGCACAATACTTGTCAAATCACATCTTGCAAATCTCCTCCGTGTGTAGTGTACAGTAGCTGTCCTGTTCTGACACGTGCACACTTAACAGTTCTTCTGCACAAAGCACCAGAGAGCTCACTAAACAGAGAAACGGTCATCACACTTTAAAGCTCTGGTGACTTCCCATCACACCTTCCACAAAGCCCCCAGCCCTCGCCTAGGCTGCAGAGCCTTGGTGGTATTCCCTCTCTGACTTACCCATCCTCCCTCTCATTCAGCCCAGACCATGCCAACATTCTGTTCCCACAAAATGCCAGACTGTATTCCCACCTCGGGGCCCTGACAATGACAAAGGTCTCCTTTTAAAAAGCAATGCTACAAAATGCTCTATCGAGCATGAATTAGAAAATAAGCCAGTGAGGCTACCGCTCACTGAACAGTGGCCTCTGGCAGGCCAGTCCACGCTTCTGTTCTGGGTTCCTCATGGGACTGCTCACCATTTGGTAGCGTTTTTTGCAAATGCCTCTCTCTCATTTAAAATGGGTCTGTAGGTCTAAAGACCTCACTTCTTTTGTTGCCTACCAGACCCCAGCACCTACTCAGGACTAGTGGGGGAAATAGTAAAGTTCAGCACCAAGAAACCCACAAAGTGCATGCATTTCACCTTCTGATCAGTGAGAGGATGGCGGGAAGGAGAAAGGAAAATTTTTGTGAGGGCCCAGAATGCTGGCCCATCATTCATGGTTCAAAGATACAGGACACATTTGCCCAATCTAAGTAGGAAGATTCTCCACATTGAACCATCCAGCAGAGGAACAGTTCCTTACTCAGATGGTGCTGAGCTCACCATCTCCATAAGTCTGCCATCCAGCAGAGGCCACTACTAGAAGAGAGATGAACATCCTCCCAAGTTCCTGAGTCCAGAACACTCTAACTGGCTTCTTCTCTCTCAGTCCTACAGCTACACCACTACCCCCTGAAGAAGAGAAAAGACTCATATTCTGGCTAGAGGTACCTTGCATGGGGTGTGCTAGGGTATTGGGTGGAATACACATGCCCAGGAGGTATGAGATGGACATGTGGACCTCTGTCCTCTAAGGTGTAGCCTGGAGGCTCCAAGGAGGACAACCTCTATGAGGCCCCATGTAGAGGTGGTGTTAAGTTTCTGCCTGTACCTTCATCCAGGATTCAAACAGGGAAGGGAGTGGGAGGCATGACAGCACCATAACCTGCATTCGAGTTGCTGATCTCAGTAAATCCTTCCCACACCCCTGTAAGGGGAGAATTGTAAGGGGAGAATAAGACCTCTGCCCCACAGACTAAGAACCTAATGGCCAATGCTCAGGAACATAAAGTTGCTGGTCCAAGTCCTACAGTGGGTCTAACTGATGTGACATTCTGAATTATTGTCACCTACAGCTGTGATGGTCAGTCATCCTCTGACTATAAACCTGTCTATTTAGAAACATCCTGAATACTTCCTGCCTTTTCTTCTTCCATTGTTTCAGAAAATAGAGACCCTTAACTTTCTCAGGTAAAAACCCAATGAGAGAGCCCTGCTCTTTTTTCTACCATATCACCTGTTCTGTGACCCATTCAGAGAGAAGCTGGTAGTGGGAGCACTTCCTCAAATTCCCTCCTCCAAACTTGTGCAGACCCAGGACTACTAAGCCTCAGTAAAGCCACATTCAGTTCACCTAGAACAGATGCTTTCGTGCAGGGCACCAAATGTAAGGAGGTACTGAATGCCTGTAAGCAGGAAAGCAGCGGGTCTGAATGCTGCATCCCCCTACGGGTATCTACATGTCTTCCTGGGCTTTTAAAGAGGGTGAAAAGCAGACACAGAAAGAGGAAGGAGGAGTAGAAGCCAAAACATGTTGGCTGTGAAACATGGCATATCCGGGGAGTTCGGGGAGAAAGCAGCTTGTGAATGTCAAAGGGGAGAGAGACAAGACAAAAGTACTCCAGAAAGTGTCACTTCGCTATGAAAAGGATCCTCTCAACATTCTTCAGAGAATAACGGTAAAGAATAACATGCCATCACCCTTTTTTTCTTTTTCCTAATGTGACTCTACACAGGCACAGGGACATGAGGCATCGCTATTTATACTTGAATTACAAATGAATAAAACAATAGATAAATGAATAAAAGAAAACTTTCAATGCACCATTGTGTTCCAAAGTCCTAATACTCTTTCTGCCTGTGCTGGGAATGATAACGGCTAATACTACCCCAGTGAAGGCTTCACACCATGGAATGTCCTGAGAGTACCCAGCACAGGTTAGAAACATCCTGAGTGAGAAATGCTCTTAGAACACCCAACCTACTGCCCATCCAGGCTCAGCAGCACCGCAGGCAGAGTTCTGGTTTCTCTCTTTCACAGCACATGGCCATCATGGACCTAAGACTTGATGATGTCAACAGCACCCCAAGTATATCCTATCATGGCATGCTAACCCAAGTATGCGAAGTACAGTTGCCACTGAACGCATATAGCTCTCGTATGAAAGCAAAGAGTCACGAGTCAAATCAGCATAAGGATTGGGTTGCTCAGCTCTTCAATCTGCTGCTGCCTTCACAATGTGCCATACACACCCAGGGGCAGTGCTGGTGCTCTCTGCCCTTGTCCCCCCGCCCAAAGATACTCAGAGGGAGTCCGACCATGAGGAGCTGCCTGGCTCAAGTAGCCAGAAGGATAGGCTAGAAAATTGGCCAGATTTAGAGAGCTGCCAAGGAGCTAGAGACCACTTATAAGAGGAAGGTGATGACCTACATGTGATGTACTCCTCAAGGACTAAGAGTGAGCTCCAGGTCTGCTACATACGCAAAACAATTGTGTGTGTGTGACATAACTTGAATTAAGTCCAGGGTCCTCTTCCTATCTATGAGGGAAGAAGTAGACCTGAAGCCTCAAGATAGATCTGACAGGCAAGAGCAAGGGCTCGCCATGAGTGACTGAGTCTAATGCATGAAAGCTCAAGGTGCTGCCCAAGTCTTTAATTCACCAGCAACTGACCATCCCTTGGAGCTAGGTACCAAAGAGCAGGTATAGCTCATAGAAGAATTCTCCAGGAAATTCAGGAATTTCTTTCTAGAACCAGAAGAGACAACTCAGCCATTAGGAGTACTTACTGCTCTTGAGAAGGAGCTGGGCTCAGTTCCTAGCACTCACATGCAGCTTACAAGCATCTGTACCTCCAGCTCCAAGAGCCCTGATGCCTTCTTCCAGCCTTCACAGTCTGCTGCATGCATATGGTGCTCTTAAACTCGTACAGAAAAACACACATTCGCGGTAAATAAATAAACCTTTTTAGGTTGAAAAAAATAATGCTTTGTGGCCATCCTGTCCAATGCTACTATCACCATCACTGTGACAACTGCCATCATCACCATCATGACCTTACCGCTGTGACCACTAACACCATTATGCTAATTGCCATAACACTGAGCCCATAATAAGTACCACTGCCACCAAAACTGACATCACCATCCTCACAATTGCCACCACCACCATGACCGCTATCACCATTACTAGAACATCCATTACATCACAACCGCCACTACAGTTGTTGTGACTATCGCCATTATCACCACAACCACAATCGTCACTATCTCGATTGCCACAGCCACCCTGACAACCACTGCTATTACAAATGTCATTACCTTACCAACAAATTTCCAACACTGCTGCCATCAACCTTACAAAAATAACTCTGAATCCATAATACTAGATGTCTGGCTTCAGTTGGAAGGGGATGTGCTTGGTCCTGTGGAGGCTTGATGCCCCAGAGAAGAGGGATGCAAGAGAAGTAAGGTGGGGTGCACCCTCTTAGAGGCGAAGAGGGGGTACAGAGCTCATGGGGGGCAGGAAGGGAAACAACATTTAAAATGTAAATAAATAATTAATAAAAAAATTTTAATTAAAAAAATTCCAAATAACTTATGTAGACACCACTTGACTCATGTAGGTTGAGCACAGACAGGGTTATTCTTCAAGGGTACAATATGGATAAGAAGACAATACAGTGACCTTAAAGTGCTCTGGTCAGATGAGGGCGAACATCAGAAGTGGCAAGCCATATTTACAGTATGTACAGATCTCCATGGGATACAATAAGAATGATACTAGCCTACCCATTAGCCTTTCTTCCCAAGCCTATAACCCAAATCCAATCATGTGAAAATTAGTATATAAATTCTAACATAGAAAATTCTATGCTAGAGTTAAAGCATCTAAAATTTGGGGGATAATTTTAGGCTTAAAAGGGCAATATAAATGAACTGTGGACATTAATTAATGATGTTCGCTCGTTATGACAACTATATTAATACAAAATGCTAACAATGAGGAAAATAAGATGGGATCACTGAAATTAGAACTTCGTTTGAAAATGGAATGCAGTCTCACCTTAAATTCTACAGACTATATTTCTAAATGGTTTCCTGAAACAGTTCCTTCCCTGGGTAACTTGCCTTAGCTCAATGCCATGGCAGTGCTCATCCAAGGGTTGGTACTACCCTTAATCCTTGCCCCGCTAGCCCATCCAGCCGAGCTCACTCCCTGAGGCCACACATAGCTTTCAGAAGCATGAGAAGAGCTCTAGTCACGCTGTGAGGGCCCTCACTACCTTAAGGATTGATTCCAGGCTCCCACAGGCATAAAATGTCTTTTCCTGGTTCAGCCTTCTCTCCCTTCTTCTCTTCTCCCTCTTCCTTCTCTCCCTCCTTCCCCTCCTCCTCCACATGTCTCACTTGCTATATTAGAAAACATATTATTCACATGCTCACTCGCCTTCCACACAGAAAGCCCTGCTGCAGCATCCCTGGTAAATGTCCTCTCATTTCCGCTCTTCCTTGCTGGCTACTCCCACCCTTTAAAACTCAGTTTGGACACTGCTTCCTACCGGGATCTTCTTCCACCCCAGGATGGGTGTGTGAGCCTTGGAGGACACCCTCATGGTTCCTACACTTGTAGCTCCCTGCACTGCCTTACTTGCTTACTTTCTAAGAAGGGTGGCAAATGTTCTCAGTCGCCACTCTTCAACAAATGTTTACTTGTCCATGAATAAATGACTGGGGGCGGGAGGGAGGGGTGAAGTGAAAACTCAGTGCCTATAATGAAGGGCTTTTGTTCCTGGGTTTTGAATTTCTAATCCTATTCTTCAGGACTCCATTAACCTCACTGAAGTCCTATATAACTACATCCTATTAGAGGACAATGTAATGTATTACTAGATTTAATTATAATGGAATAATTAATGTCTGGATATCACTAGTTTGGACATAAAAATTAAATATTACCTTTTGCATAACTACTCTCTCTAACTTCATGATTTCCCAGCTTGGCTTTTTTAATGAAAAGTACCTTTGTCGCAGAGTAAGTGATGCCAAGCAGAACATCTGGTCTGCAGCTTACCACTGTCCTTCAGGCTAGGCTCAGCACCTCTGTCTTTCTAGTGCCACAGTGAAAATACTATGCCTGCTATCAGAAACTCCCAAGACAGCTGTCCAAGCATTTTGAAGCTAGCTGAGGAATCCATCCTTCCTTGACTTCAGTTTCCTTCCATTACATCATGTAAAGGCAACCCCAGAGGAATGAGGGACCCTCAGAAGCTTTGACAAGGGAAGACAGTACAGTCAAGTCAAAGGAAGGATGGTTAACTCCCTTTCGGCCAACAACGCTCACTCTGAGCCTCTATCCCTCTACCAAATTCTTCCCCTCCAAGTTTCTCACAGTTCTTGCTTTGGGCATTGTTGGAAAGATTGCAATTTCATGTGAAGTATCATCACGTCTGCAATCATACATACCTGCAATCCAGAACGCAAGAGATAGAGGAGGGGAGAGGAAGAATTTGGGGCTATCCTTGGCTATATAGTAAGACCCTGTTTCAAAGAAAGAAAGGAAGGAAGGACAGAGGGAGGGAGGGACGAAGGGAGGGAAGGAAGGAAGGAAGGAAGGAAGGAAGGGAGGAAGGGAGAAAGAGAGAGAAAGAAAGAATACAGTGAGGGAGGAAGGGGGAGGGAGGGATGGAGGAACAGTAGGCAGGAAAATAGTTAGATGGATGGATAGATAGGTAGATAGATATGTAGATGATAGATAGATAGATAGATAGATAGATAGATAGATAGATAGATAGAGTTAGAGATACATACATACATACATACATACATACATACATACATACATACATACATAGTGAATTCATTCTTTGCCTTAACAAAAACTCTGCTTTTCTAATGGTGACTTTCAGATCACTGTCTAATGGCAACGTCATGAACACTCACACCACAAAGTCCAAATGCATAACATAATGTCCCTACTCTGACCCATCATCCTCTTACTCACCCCTCCAGAAGCCTGTGATGGGCAGGTCAAGCTTCCCTTTAGCTTGACATCACCTATATTTGAACTCTGATCAGCTACATGAAAAAGCTACTACCCTCAGGGCACCATGTGGCAAAAACATCAAAACTAGAACATTATAAAGGTCAAGTGAAGATGGTTGTCCAGCTGTCCTCCAGCTTCTCCAGCTTCTCCGGCTTCTCCAGCTTCTCCAGCTTCTCACACTTGCTGGTTCTGACTGTAGCCACATAACTCTAGGACAAACTGTCCATCTGATCCCTTAATGCGTTTTGACCCAAGGAAAGGATGAAAGAGAATAAAATGATTATAGCCTTTCCACACCACTAAGTTTTAGGATGGTTTACCATATAACCAGAGACAACCGGAAGAAGTGCCGTCTGCTTCCTACATGACACTGTTCCATTCTGAGACGGAAAGGATGGTCTTTCCCACGCCCGTTATGCTGGTGCTCCTGGCTCCAACCTCTCTCATTCAGATCTCCAGAGCGTAGATCTGGGATCCCCAGCGTCTCTTCAAGGAAGGTACCATCACCTCAATTACTTTTGCTTACTGCCTTTCCCCTCTCTACCGACACAGTAAACTCAGCACCCATCTGCTCCCTCCATGCCTTGGTATTCCTGCCTGGAGGCCCTAGGCATACAGATCTGTGGTTTGCATTGTGCCTAGCTATCATTCCAAAGTGTGATTTTTATTCATTCTCAAAATTCTTTAGCTTTTCTCAAAGCCTTCCGTTTGGAGAACTACCCACAGGAAGTTCACATAGCTGCTGCCATTGGAGGGGTCCCTAGCCACAAAACTGTACAGAGAACAGTGATACGCAGCCCCACCCAATACGGTGAAGTAATTTCCAACAGGGTGCTCACAGCTGGCTACCAATTGCCAGGCTCATCCATCTTTTTTAGTGTGTGTTTCTCTAGTTCAGGTTGGCAGCTCTTTAGGAGCAGAGACCATGTCTGCTCCCTGAAAGATCTAAAGATGAAGTCCACTGCGTCTTGGTAGTAGCCTGGCTATTGCCAGGCTCCTGATTCCTTCACACATGAAAAGTAGCTCTAGGGACAGAAAACACCTGCAAACGTCTCTTTCCATGAGCCTGTAATACTGCGATGCCACCAAACAATTACATCTAGTGGGATGGGCCAATGACAGTTCCGATGGGAAATGGCCTAAGATGACCTTACCTGTTTTGGGACATAATCTGCACTAACCTAGGCATCATCTGGAGCATCAGAACACTGAGATTCCCTCTCCTTTAAGTTCTCCAGAATTCCCCATGTTCTTTTTCTAAGAACATTTTGAAGTCTTGACAGTCCAGTTCTCAGCCTCAACTGGATGGCCAAGGACCAGAAGTGATCTGTCCCTTCTGGCTGGCCCCTTCCCTCAATACCCAGTGAGCAAGCACATCTGGTTTCCTTCATCCTGTTCCAGGAGTCATGCTTCCTGACAGAGAGTGAGCGAAGAGGCAGAATATTCCCAGGTTCCCCTTCTCTGAGCTATTAACACTTTCACCTTGACCTCAGCAGCCCCTAGCTGGTTCTACCATTTCAACCAATAGCCATCTCAAGATGCAATAACAAGGACAGGGCACTTCCTCTGCACTTCAGCCTGAGCTCCTGAGAAGGCATCACAGGGCCATTCAAACATCCAAAATCCTCAGATTGCCTTGGTGAATAAAAGAATAGGTGGTGTGGATGAGAGGAAGGATGCCTTCTAGTCTCCTGTGCTCTGTCCTTATTTAACTTAAAGTATTCACTTCCTGCACCCCATGTGTGGAAGAAAACTTTCTACCTACAGGCCCCAAGTGTGTCCGAGCCCCTTGGATAGTAGACATGCAGGTGTTCCTCCCGGTAAACAGTTCCTTCCATGTTCCGCTGCCATGTTCCGTTTCTCTCCTATTTGCACTTGTCTTGTATACCCAGCAACTCCTTTGTCCCAAGCTCCGGGGTTCCAGTCATGGACCATGAAGCCTTTTGGCTGCCCTTTCCCTAATATCATGGCACAAGAGAACAATGCTGATGGCATGGAGTGTGGTGAACTACAGACGGAGATGCTGAGCCATCCCATGCACAGCTGGGGAATTAATGGTAGAGGTACCTCTTATAACAGCCCACCCAAAAAAAAGTCCAAACCCAAGTACTTCTCCCCAGGTCCACCACCTCAGTGGTAGGACACAATCACAGCCAGGAAGGCAAGCACAAGCATATTCCAAACTGGTCACACTGCATTTGCTTGGAGTTATGTCAGCATGTTTTCCCACACCTTTGATGCACCATAGCTTTACAGGCTCTGAGACCCTCATTCTCCACTCACACAATAGTCACAGCTACCCCTTGGTTATCTAGAACCATGGTAGACTGAAGAGATAAAGGGGGTACGCTTGCCCTGCATGACAAACTGACAACTCTTAGGCTAAACTAATGACTTGAAGGAAGAAAATCTCACCATGCAAATGGGAAACCGAGGCTAGGGGAGTCACAGAGGGAGATGATGAGGCAGGTCTGCCTAGAACCACATCTTTGCCCTACTCCTAAACAGATGGAAGGTGTAAATGTTCTCTAGAGTGCATCGTTTCCCAAGAAAATAGTTCTTCCAGCTGCCTAAGGGGAGCAGGTGGGAGGGGACCTCCTCCTTAGATGAAGCTCTCTTGGGTCAGTTGATCTGACCCCACTTTACTGACAGACTCACAAATGATACTTTCTGGGCTCCCCCAAGGTGTCCATCGTGCCTTCCCTATATCACTTTCTCCTTCATAGTTATATTCATAGAAGGCTCTCTGCAAAGATTTAGGGGAAAGATGGCCTCCCCTTCATCTGCCATGGGCAACAAGTCTCTTCCCATAAACACACAGTGCTAAGGGCTAGGCCTGGAGACAAGCTGCTCTGAAATATAGCCCACTCCATCACACTTCCTGCTCTGCCACACCCCGCTCCTCGAGCATTGTTGAAACAATGCAGTCAGCTGCTGGGTCTACAAAATGCCAACTTGAAACATAAAGGTTGGGGCCATTATTCTTCACTCTATACCCCCTTTCACCACCCTCACCCCGAAGCTGAACAATGCGAGAACAAAATAAGAAAACAGAGCAATGGCCCAAGCTCGCCCGGAAACCTCTTCCTTCCCACAGGTGAGAAGGTTTTCATCCATCTGCATGTTGGGGTGATGATGGAAATCCCCAACCCACACACTGCCTTTCCTTTTCCACATGACTTCACACATGTAACTCAAGGGGCAGAGTTTCTTACATCTGCCCATTCAGCTGATCCCATGGCTAAGAGAATGGAACAGAAGCAACAGAACAAGGTCTGAAACTAGATTTCCAGCAGCCCTGAGTATTTCTATTGGCTGTTCTGGGTCTCTGCTGCTCTCATGTAAGCATGCATTAGTTTACACGCCTATTGATAAAAGACTCGTGGCTGGTCACGCCATCATTTCAGATCACAGCCGGCCAGCATCATCCTTGCCAGAGAGACAGAGGTATTAATGTGCCCAGATCAGTCAGCTTTACCCAGATCTAATGACCAGAACCCAAGCACTGTTGCTTAAGCACAATGGGTTCTAGATGTGTGTTACACAGCATCAGCTAACTGATACAAAGTCCGTCGCCTCTCAAGGTGGACAAACTGCTCCAATACAGACAGTAAGTGACCAATAGCAAGCCCCTGCCAGCTCCGAGTGTGAAGTTCCGTCTGTGAGCTACCTTGTGCAGATCGATGAACTAGGTGTGGGCTGTATGGCTCAAATAACGTTTCTGAAGTGAGTTCATGTCGATTCACACAGGTCCACCTCACCTCGGCCACCAGGCTTCTTAGCTAACCCCTTTATCCATGCCACCTGAGAGAAGGCCGTCTAATCTGAAAACCCTTAGTACCTGGGTACTAAGGTATAAAAGATTTATTTCAGCTGCTGCCAGCTGCCTACACTTGTGTCTATTCTCCAAGCCTCCTGGATGAAGGGGCAAACTGCAAATGAGACATAGGGAAGACTGACACTTTCTCAGCTATTTAATGACCTGCGAAAGATGGAACCCAAGGTCCCATCATGCCCATGCCTCGGGCTCCCCTGCCTAGCCCTTCCTCCTTTCTCTCCCCATCTCTCTAACCCCAAGGAGAAGCAGGCCTGCTTCCTTGAGCATCCCTGAGCATGGAGAATGAAGATAACACAGACTAGAAGCAACACTCAGCAGGGAGTAATCACCAACATCCACTGACTCTCATGCACTATCTCTCCATGATTGCTTACATTCTCCTTTGAAATAACAACAGGTGCTTCTGCTTGGCAAAAACATTAAGAAGATGTTTAGTATGCGTCTTAGTTAGGGTTTTATCGCTATGAAGAGACACCATGACCTCCTATAAAGGAAAATACTTAATTGGGGCTGGCTTACAGTTTCAGAGGTTCAGTCCATTATCATCATGGCGGGAAACATGACAGCGCCCAGGCAGACACACTTCCTCCAACAAGGCCACCCCTCCTAATAGTGCCACTCCCTATGGACGAAGCATTCAAACATCTCTACAGGGATCATTCCTATTCAAACCACCACAATAGGCTCACTGCCTGAGGCTATAAACAATGTTTGCCTGGGGTCAGGAGTGTCAGTGTTCCTGGGATCCTACAATCATCCATTTTCCAGGTCCTGAACATGGCGTTCACAAAGATGAGCAGATTCGTGTCCTGCACATAACATTCTGGGCCACAGGATGGGAACCACAGCAGGTAGTAGATGGGTGGCCGATAAACCAGCTCTATATGGAGGAGGTGCAACCTGGAGATCAACCTTCCTCTCACAGCCACTGAGCTGCAAACCATCAGGAACACACTAGGAAATGACTTTTCCTCCTGGTTTTTGTTTCTAAGAAGTTCTAACAGAAAACAATGAACCTCTCCAATTCATAGCACTTTTGTTAAAGTACCAGGCCTTTAAAATCCATAAACAGTGGGATATAATTAAATGCAAATGTGGAGCCTTATTTAAAAATTAATCTTTTATAATTAATTAGTGATTTAAAATATCTTGGTAAATGATACTTAAATGGCATGGAATTATGCTAGCTCTGAGTGATAAAGTCGTCTGCTAGAGATTTGCCGAGTTGGAGTGAGAGATATTTGCACATATCACGTGGGACAACAGAGCACTGTGATTCCTTAATTTACCTTTGCGACAACTGTAGTAGAAAGGCTTTATATGCAGATTGTGGGGGCTTCGCTTGCTGCCGCAGAACCAGAAAAGAAATTGCTTGGAGTCAACCCACTTGCATTAAGGATTAAATTAGCCTCCAGCCATGCTGTCAGCCTGGGAAGCCACGCTGAGGAGATGTGGATGAGGGAACCCTTTCTACCTTTGTTGCCTTCCATATTCTGCCAGCCTGAGCAAAAGGGGCCACACATTCCCAGAGCAATGACAAGCTGCCCCCGCAGCTGTTTCCCTCAGTCTTCCTCCTATACTCCAGACTCTACTACAGAAGAGTCTGTTGGTGCCTCACCACAAAGGTAGATGTCACCTGTTGCCATTGTCACCCTGTCACCGCCTTTCCCTTCCCAGTATTACAAAGGCTGCCCCAGTCCACTCTGCTACCCAGAGGTCAGCCAGGTGCACACTGCAGTGTGGGGTTTCTATAGGGGTGTCTGTGTGTGTGTTCAGATGCCTGAGAGATTGTGCTAGTTTGAGTGTCTGGTCTTACAAGTTACTGTTTGGTTATATGCTTGAGTAGGTGTGTGTGTGTGTGTGTGTGTGTGTGTGTGTGTGTGTGACTCTGAATGTGTATCATGCATACATACATGTAAGCTAAACTCCCACACTTGCTTACGTTGATGTTTACTCCTAATCCACCTCCACGCACTCACCTCTCTGTCCTGTGCTGGCTCCCACCATATGCCACAGATAGACCAGGACGATTTCACCAAAAACACGCAAAAAGAAGGCCCACCTTTAAGCCTTTTTCACGGGAAGCAAGAATGAAAAAAAAGCCACCCAGTTATATCCCTAATGGATGGACAGGCAAGGGTAACACAGCCGCTGACCTACAGTTTTACATTCCAGTAGAGAGGAGAGAATGTCCAATGTTTATAGGACGCACGGAGATGGAAACACACAGGCTGTTCTACCATCAAGAACAAGGGGCAAGAATCAGCCATGTTCTACACCATGTATTTTGCTAGTCCTTCATTTCTAATGAGACAAGGAGATGGAGAGAGAGAAGAAGATACAGAATAAGTGAGGGAAAGAGGGGAACTGTGAGCGGCCAAAAGCAGAGGCTCACAATGATGAGTGAGAGGACAAAACTCAAGTGCCCACACGGCCAGTGAGCCTCAGCGGGTGAGAGCCCTGGGTCACACCCTCTCTTTTGGTTCCTGAGGATGCTCTGCAGCGCGTGGTCCACATGGACTCATGGTTCCTGCACCCTGGCACGTGTCATGGTCCATAGGAGGCACCAGTGTGGGTACATAGGTGACTGAGGGGATGGATGGGCAGATGGCAGACAGACCTGCTGACAAGTGGAACATACACAACCAATGAGGAATAAACTGGCAGTGGGCTCTCTCCCCCATCAAGCCTGGCACAGAGAGAGATGAGAACAGGAAGACATAACTGTGGACCACTAGCCTCTAAGACCTGAAAATGGCCCCCAAAATGATCCCATTTAAGCCTCAGGTTCCCTGATCCTGACTCAGGAAACCTCCAGACATCATCAGTGTAACCTTGGTTTCATCTATTTCTGGTCTCACACATCACAGATGCTAAGATATCCATTCCCCATCTGACCCTCCATATCCACTCAGCTAGTGCCAGCTCATTCCTACAGACCTGGCCTTGTTATTGTTGAGTCCAGGAAGCCTCCTGGACACTGCGGCTATGGCTCCCCGCTACCAGGTACTTCTGCATCCTTCTGCCATTGCAGATAACAGGAGCTGTTCATATCTCCATCTTTCCTGACCAAGAAGAAAGCCCCATGGAAGCAGGAACCAAGTCACAGTACTGGGGCTCAGTACACCTGGAAACATGACAGATGGGACGGTGTGAGTGGAAGGACCACTCCAGAAGCTGTTGGTGAGCAGGATTCCCAGGGCAAAGCCCTGATCTCAGTCCCTCTCAGCAGCTTCTGACTTCATTACTTGAGTTGCCCAGGCTGTGGAGTGAGAGAAAAAGGCCCACACCCTCTTCCACACCTCTTGAACCAGCTGACAGGTTTGAGTGAAGATAACATCAAAGGTAAACTTACTAAAGCCATTCAACGGCCAGTGCCAAAGCCTCGCTGGAAAGACAAGGAACCCAACCTTCTCTCAAGTTAAGAAGACTGAAAGGAGCCACACTCCCTCCAAGGCCAAGAACTGAACAGAGCAAGTCCTGCTGGAGGAAGAACGCGTTTAGCAAGCCCCAAGGCATCTATGTGGTGATCACAGGCCTGGGATGGGAATACCAGAACGTTATCCTTCCAAGCTCAGCTACTCCAGGATCAGGAGGCTTCTCCTCAAAGCTCAGCTGCTCCAGGGGATGCTTTTCCTCCAAGCTCGGCTGCTCCAGAGTGGGGCCTTCTCGTCGCCTTTACTTTGTTTTTGTTTCTATTCTACTGCTGTCTTAGGGATAGCATCTTTGCACATGCCAGCCAACTATTCTACACCTAGCCACATACTTAGCCCTCTCATTACCTTTTAAAGGCAGTATGTTAACATCGTGGCTGGTGAGCCTGACTTAAGAGATCTGAGAGGTGAGAACGAGGAACCAGGACTGAGTGGTGAAGAGCAGTGGGAGTGGGTCCATGAACCCACAGGACCCAGGCAGTCACCAAGGCCTCAGTCTCCTGCAACCCACTGTCCCGGAGATCATCAAGACCAGAGTTTGGGCATCTGCTAGCCCCAGGCAACCTGTCCCTCATGATTGGGAATCACAGATAATCCAGCAATGCTATGTAACCCCCCGGGGCCAAGTGCGGATAGCACTGATCGGCTTCACCAGGGTTACTATTTAGAGAAGCCACTCCCAACTTGGTTCGCTGACAGCCTGGCAGGTCACAACTGTCAGGGCTTCTGACTAACAACAGTGAAAGTGTCAGCCACAACAGCAGATTCACATCTCATAAAATGTAAGCCTCCAGCAGAGCTACCCATCTTCACCCACTCCCACTCGGCCATGTTTTCTGAGAGGGGGAAAGGAGGCATTGCAGCTGGGAAGCCCACACAACCACCATGGGCTACAGCTCTTCTGTGCCCTCCCAATGGACACCATGGTGGCTTATCACTACCGTGTAGGGGTGAGAAGCATTTACTTCACCTCACAGTGCTTAGAATGTCATAAGATGCAGACAGTGGGTCACCCTCCTGAGACTCATCCATCCTGCACTAACAAATAAGAAATTGGGTCAGTCTGCCTAAGGAGCCAGGGCCCCGGGCAATGACAAGGCCACTGGACTGGACTGAGTTCCCCATCTTTTGGAAGACTTGCCTAGACAGCTGGACAGAAATGGCCTCCTCCAGCATCCAGATCCATTTGCCCTCTATGTTTACACAGTAAGACTCTTAGAAATGAGGGTGGGGAAACCTTTCAAGCATATGTTCCTCCTCAGAGCTGGCGCAGCCACATGTGACCATGACAGACAGTGTAACACGCTGTGTCCTCTGCAGTGACCAACCATAGAGGAGAGGCTCTGGAACAGGCCATCCCTAGACTGGAGTTCCATTCCGTCTCTTGGTAAAAATTTCTTGATACAAATCACTTAATGTCTGGGTTTGTTGGTTTCCTCGTCTGCAAACTGTGCCGCTGAGGAAGTGAACGCAAGGAGCCAGGCCCACTGTGGGCACCAGGAGAACATGGCTTCCTCTGCTCCTAATGGCATCACAGGGATCCTGACACCAGAACTTACATTATAGGAGCTCAAAGAAAAGGCAGAGGAGGTAATGTCCTTCTACTCAAAGTTCAGAGCTTGCCCTCACTGACTCCAGACAAGGGAAGGAGCCGCTCCAGTGGAAGTCTCACCTCAGCCACCCAGAGATGCAAAGATTTTGTGAACACAGTCTGAAGGATTAGAAAAGACAACCAGCTACAGCCAAGCAAAGTGCACCCTGCAACACAGGAGTTTGCATAATTAATCACTTGGAAATAACATATTTAGGTCAGTTGTAGTTGAGTGTAAATTCTTCTGGGCTTAGAAACAAGAAAGGCCTAGATTCGTGTAGAAGGAAAATGTATGTGTATACACAGCTCAAAGGGAGGGATGCTAAGAAACTTTGCTACCAAATGTTGGTCATTACTGCCTCCTCCTTCACCACTATCTTAGCAGATGCAAAAACTGGGGCTACTGGGACCAACCAAGCAAATTGATCAATGTCTCACAGATAGGAATTAAGATCAGAGGCTACATCCGAATCTGTGTAACTGCAAAGCCCATATTCTGTCCTCTCCCAAGCTTCCCAGCAGGCCAGTGGCAGAGAGGGAAGGAAAAGCAAGAAGGACGAGGAATTAGTATGAAAGTGAGGAGCTGGGAAGCTGGTGACAGAATCTGTGGACTCTCTCCCCAGGCACAGTCTGAGTCTAGCAATAAACAACAGAGAGAAAAGTCACCCCGCGAGCAGCCTTCTGCAAATACACCACTGGGAACATTCTGAGAAAGGCTGGGCATGTCAGCACTGCTAATCCAAAGCTGAATCACTGCATACAGAGAAGACTGTTGTGGTGACGAAGCTGAGAACCCACAGGACAGCACAGCCTGGCTGACCACCAGCACAATTGGGGCCTGATTAGCTGAGAGCGGCAGGGCTGCTGGCCAACTACACCAAATTAAGCGTTCCCAGTGTTAAGCTCTCCAGCAGTGGGCTTCGTGCTGGTTCCTGATGCATGAGGTAGCATTTTGAATGATAATTAATTAGAGGGGAAAGCAGAATAAGCAAGCAAAGTACATCAGATGAAATCAGTGTAAATCTGCCTTTCTCTTTCATTTTACCTTCAATCAGAGTGGGCTGGCAAGGTGGCTTGGGTTGTGTGAGAAACCCGGGGGGTGGGGGATCAACCCACTGTTCCATGATCCCATCATCCATCGGGCCCTAACTTGTTCCCAGATACACTGTACCCCCAATACCCACTTTTCCTAAACAAACTCAATCCCAGGGAGTGACTAGTAACCACCCGTTCATTGCCTCTCTGCCATGAGATCTTTGGAACCAGCACCAACTGGTCAGCTCATTCTAGTCCATGGTTTCCTAGACTGATCTCAAATTAATGGGTTCTTTGTTAAATTGGTGGGCCTTCTTTGTCTTCATTAGAAAGTCTCCAGCCCTAATAAATGTGTTCTTAAAGGAAGCACACACAGATCGGTACAAGCACCTAAGAATGATGCTCACTCCGGGTATCACTTGATATGCAACGGACACCTCATCGAATGCCAACAAATCCCACAGCACGCCGGCCCACTTCTCCAGAGAGCTAGAAATTCACTTCATCCCTATAGGTGTGCACCTGCTAACCAAGAGGAGAAAATTCAACGGAATAAAAACGCTAGGTTTCAACTCAGAAAATTCACACAGTAACGTAAGAAGGCTTCTCACGAGGCCCAGAGCCTCCTTCCTCACAGTCAGTGAAGGAACTGTGTCACCTGCTGAGGACAAATCAGCATCCACGTCACATTTGGGCCTCTTCCCAAACGGTCAGGTGCTGTGGGCTGAGAGCCCTCTGTTCTCTGTTGTTCTGGTGCACACCTGGGCCATTCAGTGGTCCCTGGGCATCAGGCATAAGTGGCCTCAGATCCCATGACCTACCTCATTGATGAACGAGTGCGCCCCCTGTGGGCTAAGCAGGAGGATGGCCCGGCGCAGTGTGTCCCGGTAGCGATTCAGCTCCTCCGTCTTCATGGTGGTGAAGAGGCTGGTAAACACGTGACTGATGTTCTTGTCCACTTTTTGTAAAGAGACGTCAAGACCCAGCCGTGAGGCCTGATCCAGAAAGCTTTGGAGCCCACGGATATCTGAGCATGGGAGAAGAGGGAGGAAGAATCATTTTTAAGTGGGAAGGGATCTACCTAGGAGACAACTAACCCCAACATGCCCAACCCACGCAACCACCAGCAGAAACAAAGGTCTCCATCTAGTTCACTTATTCAGAGCGCGCTGCAAGGCAGCAACTTAGACCCAGTCTCCCTCATCAGCATCCAGGCCCAGGATATTAGGTGGTTGTCTCATAGCCTCAGGAATCCTTTCTGCCATCCAAAAGGTACTATGGCTATAGGATCCACCCTTTGTAACAAGCTCTTGTGCTTTCCCACGTGGTCTGAGTTCCGGCAGTTCTGCCCTCCAGGCTTCGTGGACTGGTGACCCTGCCCCAGGTTTCCCCCATCTCCCTCTATACCTCATATCTGAGGTGTCTCAATCATCTACAATCAGATAAGACTACCCTGACTACCCTGAAGAGAGCTGACCCAAGATATGGATAGGCCATTCTAACCCTGGGTCATTCTCTAACCCTCTGAATGCCAACATCTCATGTGGCGACCCCTAGCCAACGTAAGAGGCTATATCTTGCTTCAGGATCTGATTCCCCGCCCCCGGAATTTCGTTCCTCCTGCTTTATCCCAAGAGGTGACTCATCCCAAACCCAATCAGAAGCTCAAGGTCCTACTGATTCAGAGATGAAGAGATGGCGAAGGTCCTTCACTAAGACTTTCCCAACCTTCAGATGGAGTCCCTACAAAATAAGCTATGGAACCAATTGCCTGAGGGTGGCAGTTCAGTGTGAATCGTAAAGCCCAGGAAGATGGTACACCCATGATGACCTACTGTTGTGAGGGGCCAGGTGCCATTTAGCTTCTTAATTATGTGACTAATGCACTTGCAACAACCACTGCACAAGCCATCCAACTTCCCCAAAGGGACACCTACCTACCCAAGAATGGAACCCACACAGAAGCAAGCAGGTGTGGGATTGTGACATGGCTATTTTGATGCTATTCAAGCCTCAGGGTCTGTCTGCATCTGATACTGTCTCCTGGACTCCCCACTGCCATGAACCAAGAGTTCCCTTTACTGACTAAGCCACATAGTGTTTTATTTGTCATTTTTAGCCTAAATTGTCAACACACCGGAAAGATATTTGTGCCCAGTCTAGAATGTCTCTATTACCTCTATTATCCTTGCACTCCTGTGACAAAGGACAGAGCCTCCACAGAACAATGAGTATCCATCCAGACCCACAAGGCCACTGTCCCCATGCCCGGAGGTGCCTGTGCAGTCCCAGTCAAAATAGGCAGTGCTAACTAAACAGGTTTTTCTTCGTAGTTCTTCTCTGAGACTGCCTTCTTCTCATGTCTGTCACATAAACATGGAGGCAGCTATCAAGGAACCTGCTATAGAGTCCCTGAGCTTCCCATCTTGATGAGAAGACAGACTTAGCAGTAAGTCTAGTCTCAGCTTCATTGTAGCAGGAACAGTTCCAGGACTACCACATAGGGGTGGCCAAGAGAAGGCCCTGAGCTCCTGCTGGGACCTCTAAGAGACCCTTAAACTCTCAGGCAAAGCATTCTTCCCCTCTCCTCTGGCTGTGAATGATATAAGGAAGAAGGCTAAGCAAGCCAGGAGGAGCAAGCCAATGAGAAGCATTCTTCTGTAGTCTCTCTCTATTCGGTTCCTGCCTCCAGGTTCCTGCCTATGTTCCTGCCCCAACTTCCTTCAATGAAGGACTGTGACATTGAAGTTTAAGCCAAACAAACCCTTTCCTTCCCAAGGTGCTTTTGATCAGAGTGTTTTATCACAGCGACAAAAAGCAAACTAAAACAAGAATTGCTCCCTTTGATATTTTTAGTTGTAATTAACACAATAATCGGACATTTGTAGAAGACAGTGAGATGTTTTAATGCATATACACATTCTACAACAAGCAACTCAGATAACTTAGTTTATCTATCATTTCATACATATTTATCTATGATCGGAGCAATCAATATAGTCTCATCCAACTATTTTGCAGAATTTAACACAAGTTCTTATGACAACACAAGAACTTTATCGCCCCAAGAGATAAAGTGTCTGATAACCAGCTTCTTCTCCCTTTCCTATCCCCCTCCTGACGTCTAGGTACCACTTCTACTCTCTGCTATAAGATCAGCCCTATGTTATTTAATTTTATTTTTTACTGAAAATAGATTTTTTTTACATAAAATGTACTCTGATCATGGTTGTTCCTTCAACTCTTCTCAGATCCTCCCTACCTCCCCACCCACCCACATTCAAATCCTCTATTGTGCACTCCCTCTCTCTCTCTCTCTCTCTCTCTCTCTCTCTCTCACACACACACACACACACACACACACACACACACACACACACCAGAAAAAACAGGCATCAATAAGAGGAAGAATAATTAATAAAACGAAATAAACTTGTAACCTATATAGGACAATGCAAACAAACAGACAGACAGACAAAGAGCCAAAAAGAAAAAGAAAAAATCATAAGAAACACATACACACACACACACACACACACACACACACACACACACACACACACACAGGCACACATAGGAATCCTATAAAATGCGAAATTAAAAATAATTATATATAAACAAAAAACAAAAAATAAAAGAAATACAAAATACCCAGACAAAGTCTTATGAGATGACAAAAAAAAAAAAAAATCCTCCAAAACTACCATTGAATTCACTTTGCGTTGGCTATCTACTGCTGGGCATGGGACCGGCCTTAAGAGTAGTTTTGTAACTCAAGAAATAGCTCATGCTGATGAGGGTGTAGAGCAAGGGGAAGCATTCTTCCATTGCTAGTAGGAGTGCAAACTTGTACAGCTATTCTGGAAATCAACTTGGCAATTTCTCAGAAAATTGGGAAATAGATCTACCTCAAGACCCAGCTATACCAGTACTGGCTGTATACCCAAAAGACACTCCACCATGCAACAAGGACACTTGCCCAACTATTCTCATAGCATCTTTAATTATAATAACTAGAAATTGGAGACAATCTAGATGCCCCTCCACTGAAGAATAGACAAAGAAAATGTGGTAGATCTACACAACGGAGTATTCCTCCACTATTAAAAATAATGTCATCATGAAATTTGCAGGCAAATGGATGGAACTAAAAAGGATCATCCTGAGTGAGGTAACCCAGACCCAGGAAGACAACCATGGTATGTACTCACTTATACGTGGACATTAGTTATAAAGTAAAAGATAATCATGTTACAGTCTACAGACCCAGAGAGGCTAAGTAACAAGGAGGACTCAACAAGGGAATGCATGAATCACTGAGAAGGAGAACTAGAATAGACGATGGTGAGTGGACAGGGTTGGGGGCTGTACAGAGGTGGGGGTTGGAAATAGGAACAGGAAGGATCAGGTAGGGGAGGGCAGAGGGAGAAAATACTGGGAGAAACAACTGGAATCATGGAGGGAAAACATCTCTGGGATGTTCTTGACCCCTCTGGCTCCTATAATCCTTCCTCACCCTCTTCCTCAGGGACAGTCTTTCCAGTCCCCTGCCTTTTCCTCATCTCTTTGAATATCCCTCCATCTTTGTTTCCTGGCCTTGGCTACACAGATAGCTTTGACCTATATATAGGACAGAAGTAAACTTAACATAAAAGTGTTATGAGCAGTTGTATACTTCAATTCTGCCACTGCAATTGGCTACTATCATATAAACACCCTCAGGGGAGCCCGGTGATGAGAGCTGAGACACACAGAGAAAAGTGAAGCTGGTCCTCAAGCAATCACTGTGGCCACATGACAGCAGAGCCCACAGTTGAGTGTGGCCAGGGCAGGACAACTAGCCTGAACTATAAACTCATCAAAAATAACAAATGACAAATGTTCTAAGCCTCTGAGTTTGGGATGGCTTGATTAGCAGCAATGACTAACTGAAAGGCCAAGGTCACAGGCTCCTCATGAAGATGTAGAAAAAGAGTAAGGCCTGTACCTTATAAAGGTCATCTGGGGCACTGTTCTAGG